>NC_069504.1:963421928-963721928 GCF_027579735.1 Bombina bombina | reverse complement strand
TATTAGGGGGCTTAGAGTAGGTGTAATTAGTTTAAAATTGTTGTAATATTTTTATTATGTTTGTAAATATTTTTTTATTTTCTGTAACTTAGATCTTTTTTATTTTTTGTACTTTAGCTAGTTTATTTAATTGTATTTATTTGTAGGAATTGTGTTTAATTAATTTATTGATAGTGTAGTGTTAGGTTAATTGTAGGTAATTGTAGGTAGTTTATTTAATTATTTTATTGATAGGGTAGTGTTAGGTTTAATTATATCTTAGGTTAGGATTTATTTTACAGGTAAATTTGTAATTATTTTAACTAGGTAACTATTAAATAGTTCTTAACTATTTAATAGCTATTGTACCTGGTTAAAATAATTACAAAGTTGCCTGTAAAATAAATATTAATCCTAAAATAGCTATAATATAAATGTAATTTATATTGTAGCTATATTAGGATTTATTTTACAGGTAAGTATTTAGCTTTAAATAGGAATCATTTATTTAATAAGAGTTAATTTATTTCGTTAGATAAAAATTATATTTAAGTTAGGGGGGTGTTAGTGTTAGGGTTAGACTTAGCTTTAGGGGTTAATACATTTATTAGAATAGCGGTGAGCTCCGGTCGGCAGATTAGGGGTTAATAATTGAAGGTAGGTGTCGGCGATGTTAGGGAGGGCAGATTAGGGGTTAATACTATTTATGATAGGGTTAGTGAGGCGGATTAGGGGTTAATAACTTTATTATAGTAGCGCTCAGGTCCGCTCGGCAGATTAGGGGTTAATAAGTGTAGGCAGGTGTCGGCGACGTTGAGGGGGGCAGATTAGGGGTTAATTAATATAATATAGGGGTCGGCGATGTTAGGGGCAGCAGATTAGGGGTACATAGGGATAACGTAGGTGGCGGCGATTTGCGGTCGGAAGATTAGGGGTTAATTATTTTAAGTAGCTTGCGGCGACGTTGTGGGGGGCAAGTTAGGGGTTAATAAATATAATATAGGGGTCGGCGGGGTTAGGGGCAGCAGATTAGGGGTACATAAGTATAACGTAGGTGGCGGTCGGCAGATTAGGGGTTAAAAATTTTAATCGAGTGGCGGCGATGTGGGGGGACCTCGGTTTAGGGGTACATAGGTAGTTTATGGGTGTTAGTGTACTTTAGGGTACAGTAGTTAAGAGCTTTATAAACCGGCGTTAGCCAGAAAGCT
The DNA here is from genome assembly GCF_027579735.1 of Bombina bombina. NCBI lineage: Eukaryota > Metazoa > Chordata > Amphibia > Anura > Bombinatoridae > Bombina > Bombina bombina. The sequence goes on along the minus strand of NC_069504.1, from coordinate 963,720,741 downwards.
CTTAACTCCTGCTATTTTCAGGCGGCTGGAATCTTGTCGTTAGAGCTCTAACGCTCACTGCAGAAACGACTCTAAATACCGGCGTTAGAAAGATCCCATTGAAAAGATAGGCTACGCAAATGGCGTAGGGGGATCTGCGGTATGGAAAAGTCGCGGCTGAAAAGTGAGCGTTAGACCCTTTAATCACTGACTCCAAATACCAGCGGGCGGCCAAAACCAGCGTTAGTAGCCTCTAACGCTGGTTTTGACGGCTACCGCCGAACTCTAAATCTAGGCCTAAGAGAATAAAGTTAACACAATAATTGAGTGTTTAGTTCAAATGAGAATACATGGCTGAACAAATATAAAAAAAGATCAGACTGCTTTCCTTACAGAAAATGTGTTACATGTAAACACATAGTTAAAAGGTGATCATATATGTAGGATATGATAATACATAACATTTGTAACAAAAGGGGTAATATACCTATTTAACTGTTCATGCCCCATGCTCTATGTAGGGAAAACCTACATACCCTTAAAAAAAGAGGATATCTGAGCATAAGGCAGATATACTGTAAGACATAGAAGGAAAAAACCTAAAGAGTAGTGTGGCAAGAAACTTTCTAGAAATACATAATTCTAACCCAGATATAGTACAAGTTATAGACTGAAGAGAGAGAGAGAGAGAGAGAGAGAGAGATCACGAGAGAGAGATCGCGAGAGAGAGATCGCTGCCACTAAATAAAAGCTATTAACCCCTAAACCTCTGGCCTCCCACATTACTACCACTAAATAAATCTATTAACCACTAAACCACCACCACCCCACATCACAACAACCTAAATTAAACTATTAACCCCTAAACCTAACTCTAACGTAACCCTAACCCTAACGTAACCCTAACACCCCCTAACTTTAACATAATTAAAATAGAGCTAAATTAAAGTTACAATTATTAACTAAATAATACCTATTTAAAACTAAATACATACTTACCTGCAAAATAAAACCTAAGCTAGCTACAATATAACTAATAGTTATATTGTAGCTAGCTTAGGTTTTATTTTTATTTAAGAGGTAAGTTTGTATTTATTTTAACTAGGTAGACTAGTTAGTAAATAGTTATTACCTATTTATTTACTAACTACCTAGTTAAAATAAATACAAACTTACCTGTGAAATAAAACCTAAGCTGTCTTACAATAAAACCTAACATTACAAAAAATAAAAAAACCTACCATTACAAAAAATAACTAACACAATTATCCAAAACAATTCAAATTATTCCTTTTCTAATACCCTTTAAAGAAATAAAAAATAAAAAATAAAAAAGCCTAATCTATAATAAACTACCAAGTGCCCTTTAAAAGGGCATTTTGCGGGCCCTTAAAAGGGCCTTTTGTAGGGCATTGCCCTAAAGTTAACAGCTCTTTGCTAAAAAAGAAAATCAAACACCCCTTAACAGTATACAAAACCCTACCCCCCAAACCCACAAAATAAAAATAAAGTAAAACCTAATCTACCCATTGCCCTGAAAAGGGCATTTGTATGGGCATTGCCCTTAAAAGGGAATTCAGTTCTTTTTCCTGCCCTTAAAAGGGCATTCAGCTCTTTTATGAAATGCCCAACCCCAATCTAAAAATAAAAACCGACCCCAAAAGGAAAGAAAAACATTACACAAAATAAAAAAACAAAATATCCAAAATAATAACAATTATTCCTATTCTAATAGCCATTTAAAAAAAAAACACCCCAAAATAAAAAACCTAATCTATAATAAACTAAATAAATTAAACAGCTCTTTTACCTGAAAAAAAAAAAAAATACAAAGACCCACTAACATTAAAACTATCTAAAAAACCTAATCTACCCATTGCCCTGAAAATGGCATTTCTATGGGCATTGCCCTTAAAAGGGCATTTAGCTAATTTGCATTGCCCTGAAAAGGGCATTTCGCTCTTTTAAGAATAGCCCAAACCCTAAACTAAAAAAAAAAAAAAACACCCCAAAAACCTTAAAAAAAACCTAACACTAACCGCTCTTTAGGTACTCACAGTTGCTGAAGTTCCGCTTGAAGGATCTTCATCCTGGTGGCTTCATCTTCATCCCGGTGGCTCCATCTTCATCCAGGCAGCATCTTCAATCTTCATCCCGGCGGCGTGGAGCGGGTCCATCCTGAAGACATCTGGCACGTAGCATCCTCTTCATACGTTCGCCATCATATACTGAATCTTCAATGCAAGATACGCAATTCAAAATGGCGTCCCTTGCATTCCAAATGGCTGATTTGATTTTGGAAATTCAAATCAGCCAATAGAATTTCAGTAGCTCTCATCCTATTGGCTGATTTGAACAGCCAATACGATTTCAGTAGTTCTCATCCTGTTGGCTGATTTGAATTTCCAAAATCAAATCAGCCAATAGGAAGGCAAGGGACACCATTTTGAATCGTGTACCTTGTATTGAAGATTCATTATACGGCGGGGACCGTATGAAGAGGAGGCTCCATGCCGGATGTCTTCAAATTGGACCCGCTCCGCGCCACCGGTATAAAGATAGAAGACGCCACCTAGATGAAGATAGAAGATGCCGCCTCGATGAAGATGGAGCCACCGGGATGAAGATGGAGCAGCCAGGATGAAGATCCTTCAAACTGGACTTCAGCAACTGTGAGTACCTAAAGAGGGGTTAGTGTTAGGTTATTTTAAGGTTTTTTGGGTGTTTTTTTTTTTTAGTTTAGGGTTTGGGCTATTCTTAAAAGAGCTAAATGCCCTTTTCAGGGCAATGCAAAAGAGATAAATGCCCTTTTACAGGGAGTGCAGAATTATTAGGCAAATGAGTATTTTGACCACATCATCCTCTTTATGCATGTTGTCTTACTCCAAGCTGTATAGGCTTGAAAGCCTACTACCAATTAAGCATATTAGGTGATGTGCATCTCTGTAATGAGAAGGGGTGTGGTCTAATGACATCAACACCCTATACCAGGTGTGCATAATTATTAGGCAACTTCCTTTCCTTTGGCAAAATGGGTCAAAAGAAGGACTTGACAGGCTCAGAAAAGTCAAAAATAGTGAGATATCTTGCAGAGGGATGCAGCACTCTTAAAATTGCAAAGCTTCTGAAGCGTGATCATCGAACAATCAAGCGTTTCATTCAAAATAGTCAACAGGGTCGCAAAAAGCGTGTGGAAAAAACAAGGCGCAAAATAACTGCCCATGAACTGAGAAAAGTCAAGCGTGCAGCTGCCAAGATGCCACTTGCCACTAGTTTGGCCATATTTCAGAGCTGCAACATCACTGGAGTGCCCAAAAGCACAAGGTGTGCAATACTCAGAGACATGGCCAAGGTAAGAAAGGCTGAAAGACGACCACCACTGAACAAGACACACAAGCTGAAACGTCAAGACTGGGCCAAGAAATATCTCAAGATATGGACTGATGAAATGAGAGTGAGTCTTGATGGGCCAGATGGATGGGCCCGTGGCTGGATTGGTAAAGGGCAGAGAGCTCCAGTCCGACCCAGACGCCAGCAAGGTGGAGGTGGAGTACTGGTTTGGGCTGGTATCATCAAAGATGAGCTTGTGGGGCCTTTTCGGGTTGAGGATAGAGTCAAGTTCAACTCCCAGTCCTACTGCCAGTTTCTGGAAGACACCTTCTTCAAGCATTGGTACAGGAAGAAGTCTGGATCCTTCAAGAAAAACATGATTTTCATGCAGGACAATGCTCCATCACACGCGTCCAAGTACTCCACAGCGTGGCTGGCAAGAAAGGGTATAAAAGAAGAAAATCTAATGACATGGCCTCCTTGTTCACCTGATCTGAACCCCATTGAGAACCTGTGGTCCATCATCAAATGTGAGATTTACAAGGAGGGAAAACAGTACACCTCTCTGAACAGTGTCTGGGAGGCTGTGGTTGCTGCTGCACGCAATGTTGATGGTGAACAGATCAAAACACTGACAGAATCCATGGATGGCAGGCTTTTGAGTGTCCTTGCAAAGAAAGGTGGCTATATTGGTCACTGATTTGTTTTTGTTTTGTTTTTGAATGTCAGAAATGTATATTTGTGAATGTTGAGATGTTATATTGGTTTCACTGGTAAAAATAAATAATTGAAATGGGTATATATTTGTTTTTTGTTAAGTTGCCTAATAATTATGCACAGTAATAGTCACCTGCACACACAGATATCCCCCTAAAATAGCTATAACTAAAAACAAACTAAAAACTACTTCCAAAACTATTCAGCTTTGATATTAATGAGTTTTTTGGGTTCATTGAGAACATGGTTGTTGTTCAATAATAAAATGAATCCTCAAAAATACAACTTGCCTAATAATTCTGCACTCCCTGTAATGGCAATGCCCATACAAATGCCCTTTTCAGGGCAATAGGTAAGGTTGGGTGGTGGGTTTTACTGTTGGGGGGGGTCTTTGTAATTCTTTTTACAGGTAAAAGAGCTGTTTAACTTAGGGCCATGCCCTAAAAAATACCCTTTTAAGGGCTATTGGTAGTTTATTGTAGGCTAGGGTTTTTTATTTTTTGGGGGGGGGCTTTTTCATTTTTATATGGCTATTAGATTAGGTGTAATTCTTTTTTATTGTTGATAATTTTGTTTGTTATTTTTTGTAATTTAGTCTTTTTTTTTTCGTAATTAGATACTTTGTAATTTTTAAAGTAGTGTTAGGATTTTTTTAATGTGTAATATAGTTTATTTAATTGGTAGTTAGTTTAATTTTAGTTTAATAGTTATATTAGTTTAACTGTTAGTTTAAACTTACCGCTAGATTTAGAGTTCTGCGGCCAAAGGGGTGCATTAGCTACGCGTGCTTTTTTTCTCCCGCACCTTTTAAATACCGCTGGTATTTAGAGTTCACAGAAGGGCTGCGTTAGGCTCCAAAAAGGGAGCGTATAGCATAATTTACCGCCACTGCAACTCTAAATACCAGCGGTGCTTACGGACGCGGCCAGCTTCAAAAACGTGCTTGTGCACGATTCCCCCATAGGAAACAATGGGGCCGTTTGAGCTGAAAAAAACCTAACACCTGCAAAAAAGCAGCGTTCAGCTCCTAACGCAGCCCCATTGTTTAATATGGGGAAACACTTCCTAAGTCTGCATCTAACACCCTAACATGTACCCCGAGTCTAAACACCCCTAACCTTACACTTATTAACCCCTAATCTGCCGCCCCCGCTATCGCTGACCCCTGCATTTTATTATTAACCCCAAATCTGCCTCTCCGTACACCGCCGCAACCTACGTTATCCCTATGTACCCCTAATCTGCTGCCCCTAACACCGCCAACCCCTATATTATATTTATTAACCCCTAATCTGCCGCCGCTAACGTCGCCGCCACCTACCTACACTTATTAACCCCTAATCTGCCGACCGGACCTCACCGCTACTATAATAAAGTTATTAACCCCTAAAGCTAAGTCTAACCCTAACACTAACACCCCCCTAAGTTAAATATAATTTTTATCTAACGAAATAAATCTTATTAAATAAATTATTCCTATTTAAAGCTAAATACCTACCTGTAAAATAAACCCTAATATAGCTACAATATAAATAATAATTATATTGTAGCTATTTTAGGATTAATATTTATTTTACAGGCAACTTTGTATTTATTTTAACCAGGTACAATAGCTATTAAATAGTTAATAACTATTTAATAGCTACCTAGTTAAAATAATTACAAAATTACCTGTAAAATAAATCCTAACCTAAGTTACAATTAAACCTAACACTACACTATCAATAAATTAATTAAATAAACTACCTACAATTATCTAAAATTAAACCTAACACTACACTATCAATAAATTAATTACATAAAATACCTACAAATAAATACAATTAAATAAACTAACTAAAGTACAAAAAATAAAAAAGAACTAAGTTACAAAAAATAAAAAAATAATTTACAAACATTAGAAAAATATTACAACAATTTTAAGCTAATTACACCTACTCTAAGCCCAATAATAAAATAACAAAGCTCCCCAAAATAAAAAAATGCCCTACCCTATTCTAAAATAAAAATAGAAAAGCTATTTTACCTTACCAGCCCTTAAAAGGGCCTTTTGCGGGGCATGCCCCAAAGAATTCAGCTCTTTTGCCTGAAAAAAAACATACAACCCCCCAACCCATTAAAACCCACCACCCACATACCCCTAATCTAACCCAAACCCCCCTTAAATAAACCTAAGACTAAGCTCCTGAAGATCTCCCTACCTTGAGTCGTCTTCACCCAACCGGGCACTGATGGACCAAAAGAAGACATCCGGAGCGGCAGAAGTCGTCATCCTATCCGGGCAGAAGAGGACATCCGGACCGGTAGACATCTTCATCCAAGCGGCATCTTCTATCTTCATCCATCCGGAGCGGAGCAGAGCCATCTTCTTCCAGGCGACGCGGATCCATCCTCTTCTACCGCCGCCTACTCGCCGAATATAGGGGTTGGCAGTGTTAGGGGCAGCAGAATAGGGATACATAGGGATAACGTAGGTTGCGGCGGTGTACGGAGAGGCAGATTTGGGGTTAATAATAAAATGCAGGGGTCAGCGATAGAGGGGGCGGCAGATTAGGGGTTAATAAGTATAAGGTTAGGGGTGTTTAGACTTGGGGTACATGTTAGGGTGTTAGATGCAGACTTAGGAAGTGTTTCCCCATATTAAACAACGGGGCTGCGTTAGGAGCTGAACGCTGCTTTTTTGCAGGTGTTAGGTTTTTTTCAGCTCAAACGGCCCCATTGTTTCCTATGGGGGAATCGTGCACAAGCACGTTTTTGAAGCTGGCCGCGTCCGTAAGCACCGCTGGTATTTAGAGTTGCAGTGGCGGTAAATTATGCTATATGCTCCCTTTTTGGAGCCTAACGCAGCCCTTCTGTGAACTCTAAATACCAGCGGTATTTAAAAGGTGCGGGAGAAATAATTTATTTAATAAGAGTTCATTTATTTCGTTAGATAAAAATTATATTTAACTTAGGGGGGTGTTAGGGTTAGGGTTAGACTTAGCTTTAGGGGTTAATAAATTTAATAGAGTAGCGGTGAGGTCCGGTCGGCAGATTAGGGGTTAATACTTGAAGTTAGGTGTCGGTGATGTTAGGGAGGGCAGATTAGGGGTTAATACTATTTATTATAGGGTTATTGAGGTGGGAGTGAGGCTGATTAAGGGTTAATAACTTTATTATAGTAGCGGTGAGGTCTGGTCGGCAGATTAGGGGTTAATAAGTGTAGGTAGGTAGCGGCGATGTTGGGGGGGGCAGATTAGGGGGTAATAAATATTATGTAGGGGTCGGCGATGTTAGGGGCAGAAGATTAGGGGTACATAGGGATAATGTAGGTTGCGGCGGTGTGCGGTCGGCAGTTTAGGGGTTAAAAAATGTAATAGAGTGGCGGCGATGTGGGGGGGCCTCGATTTAGGGGTACATAGGTAGTTTATGGGTGTTAGTGTACTTTAGAGCACAGTAGTTATGAGCTTTATGAACCGGCGTTAGCCCAGAAAGCTCTTAACTCCTGGCTTTTTGCTGCGGCTGGAGTCTTGTCGTTAGATTTCTAACGCTCACTTCAGCCAAGACTCTAAATACCAGTGTTAGAAAGATCCCATTGAAAAGATAGGATACGCAAATGGCGTAGGGGGATCTGTGGTATGGAAAAGTCGCGGCTGCAAAGTGAGGGTTAGACTCTTATCTACAAGACTCTAAATACCAGCAGTAGCCCAAAATTAGCGTTAGGAGCCCCTAACGCTGGTTTTGATGGCTAACGCCAAACTCTAAATCTAGGCGTTAGTTTTTTTAATTTGACAGGTAAATTTTAATTTAATTTAAGATAGAGAAATTTTAATTTTAATATAAAGTTAAAGGGGGGGCGTTAGGTTTAGGGGTTACTAGTTTAAATTAGTTTATTGCGATATGGGGGCTTTTGGTTTAGGGGTTAATAGGTTTATTTAGTATATTCCATTGTGAGGGGCTTGCGGTTTAGGGGTTAATAGGTTTATTATAGTGGCGGCAGAATTAGGGGTTAATAACTTTAGTATAGTGGGGGCAATGTGGGCGGACAACAGATTAGGGGTTAATAATATTTAAATAGTGTCTGCGATGCAGGAGGGCAGAGGTTTAGGGGTTAATATCTTTATTATAGTGGCGACGATGTCGGGGAGCGACGGAGTGGGGGTTAATCAATTTTATTAGTGGCGACAATGTCGGGAGCTGCAGATTAGGGGTTAATAACTTTAATATAGTATTTGCGATGCGGGGGGCCTCGGTTTAGGAGTTGATAGGTAGTTTATCGGTGTTTAGTGTACTTTGTAACACTTTAGTTATGAGTTTTATGTAACGGTTTTGTAGCGTAAAACTCTGTATAACTACTGCTTTCAGATTGCGAAACAGATCTTGTCGTTATAGGCTGTAACGTAAGCTTTTTAGCCTCACCGCAAAACTTGTAATGGAAGCGCTATGGAAGTCTCATGAAAAAACGTAATTTTTACGTGTCTGGGACTGACGTTGCGTTACAGACTAAAAGGCTTGCGGTACAGCTATCCTGACAAGACTTGTAATGGCTGCGGTGCTGTTTTAACGCTGAAATTACCATTTTTTAGCGTTAAAACACAAACGCAAAACTTGTAATCTAGGTGTAAGAGAGGTACATAAAGGTGCAGTCTTTTATCTTTTTCTTAATTTGTCACATATATATATATATATATATATATATATATATATATATATACTGAAAGGTTGCAGGGTGTGTGCACTCTCACCGAAAGTTCAACAACTGCCAGGGTGCTCTAAAAGTATGCAGTCCAAAACGAAAATGAAGCACTCACTGGTCTTTGGTCGATAAGAAAACAATTTTATTAAAGTGTAAAGTTTTGGGGTAAACAAACCCTTTCTTCTGACAAAAAAACTGTGAAATAGTAAGCCTTATAAAGCCTAAGAAGGCCCTCCTCCAGTAATCTGCCAATCAGGGGGCAGTGTGTGTAAAAGCAAAACATATGCAAATAAAAATAATAAATAACCAATTAGCTGTGTCCAGCAAGTAAAAATAAAAATCAGACTTAGTGGCCCTCAGGTCGCTATCATAGGGACACTCCAGACGAACAACCATATAAGACAAACATAACCTAAATCATAGCGATAATTAGTAGTATTTGTTACTCCTACTAATTATCGTTATGATAATATGATAATTGACATCATTATATACATGCCCATAAGTCATAATAAAAACCGAAATAGATAAATAAAATGCTTAAATCAATAAAAAGCCAAATGCATACATCGATTTTAATTATGTCTTATGAGCATGTATATAATGATGTTAATTAATTATCTCTACACATTATTTATGAAATGTTTTTTTATCTTGAATCCATGTTCCCTGTACTTCAATGGATTACTATTGTTAAAAATATATGGCTGATAAATCCGCCCCCTTTTTTGACCCACCAATTGTTTCACTTGAGGTTCTTCAAATAATGACCTGTTCTGTTTAAGGATCAATTACTCTTGAGAAAGCCGGTGCGTTCTACCGGCGAAACGCATTGAGCTTTTTGGTCCTTTCAAGCATCCGTAGGAGAAGTGTCTGTACTGACGTCAGCCGAATTACGTTTGCCGCAAGCTGGGAGGTTTGAAATCAACCTTTGGGACCTATTTAACAAAGGTCTGTCTGTCCTGATCCGACAGCACAGATCAGGTCCTACAGATCTCGCTGAATTCGGAGAGCAACACGCTCTCCGTATTCAGCATTGCACCAGCAGCTTTTGTGAACTGCTGGTGCAACACCGCCCCCTGCAGATTTGCGGCAGGGGGGTGTCAATCAATCCGATCATACTCGATCGGGTTGAATTGCAGTGATGTCTGTCCACCTCCTAAGAGCAGGTGGACAGGTTATGGAGCAGCGGTCTTTATCAAGCAGAGCTTGATAAACAGGCCCCTTAGACTTTCCCCCGCAAGCATTGATGCACCAACGCTGATTTTTAAAGACCTAGATCACCTCCTGCAGGATTTGTCTTTGTTAGGGGCATGTTATTTTATACATCTAGTAAGTGCAATTTTACTAGCGTGCTGGGATAGTTTTTTTAATAAATACTACCTTGAATTGAGGATTGTGCTGTCTCCCTTTCTATTTTTACAGCTTTTCAACTATCTATTTGTGGAGGAAGAACCCACAGATTTGTGTACAGCAGCAATTGTTTGGCTTAATTTAGCCGCCTTCTTGATTTTGGAAGGTTTCTTACCATCTCCAGGGGACACGTTGTATGGTATCTAGTGCTGCGTTCTATTTTTTATTTATACATAATACATATAGGGCTAGACTACAAGTGGAGTGCTAATTTATTGTGCACCCGTTAAAGGGCTAATTTGTTTTTGGCACAAAATAAATAACCAGCCATTACATGTGGTTGGATAATGCTACAGCGAGCTCACAGTAGCACTTAGCGCTCATTGAATTAACCAGAGGTCAGACCTCTGGCTAATTAAAAAAATGTCCCCAAATTTGGCCCAAAATAAAGCGGATAGTTCCTGTATAAGATTTAAAAAAATCAACATCTTTATTTTTGTAAATAATAACTGCACAAAGCAGTTTCAAGGGGTTAAAGTGAGAGGTTGTGGGGTGGTTAAAAAAATGCACTCAAAAGTCCCTTTATATTGCGGTCTTTGGGTAACTGTATATATTCATATACATATATATTTAAAATAATCTGCCCATCACTGTGCAATTTACCCCCTTCGCTGTACGAGGTTCTCTGACATGCCTCACTGCATGAGAATGAAGCTCCCATTGGAGCACGCTCTAGTGAGAGCAAGGCTTCCCTGAACCTGTAATACCAGTGCACATTTGCGAGCGCCCGTATTACTGAGTGGAGCACAAATATTGCACTCATGTAAACTAAATTTTGCGCTCCACTTGTAATCTGGCCCATATTTATTGCTGCTGAGTCATTTAATTCAGGTGATTTAGCGAGCTTTTTGTAGAACCATTTATATTTGCATAAGCACACAAAGCTTTTACATGCCTTTTCCAGTAAGTACAAACCTAGTAAAGACAAGATAAAGGGCAAAGGCAAGATGAGTTGCTTTGCACAAGAACTCATTAAGCTCTGGGTGGATGGACTCCATGTTCATTAAATATTTTCCCTGTGGAATATCATTCTGACATCTAACACCTCCTTCAACGTCTCAAAATAAACTGTAAGAAAAGAAAAAGTTTGCTCAAAATCTGGGGGGGGGGGGGGGGGAATCAGCATTGCTTTTTGTTTTTTTAAATTAATTCTGGATTGATTTCCAAATGACCTATCATCTTGAGTACTTGTCAATCATAGTCAGCCTCAGTCAAATCTCTCTCTCCCCATTTCCATACATCACTCTGTTTTGTTCTTTTTATTTTCTCCTGGAAAGAAATATCAAAGATGTCATTTGTTTTGAATACAGGAATGAAAGAAAGTGACAGTGTTGATGATCTAATTAATTCTTCGCCAGGCAGGACAACATTAATTTGTAATTAGAACAGGGACTATGCCTAGCTTTGTGTGTTTGGTTCCCTTGTCACTTTTGCATCTAAGATCAACAACAATGTAGCTATAAAAATTCAGCTTTTGAAAAGAATCATAGCAAATACTTGTGTATTTTTGTGATCTACCTGCTTTTTTGTCAGTGGTATGTTTAGTTTGTATATAGAAAAAAAACCACTCTGCAAAGTAGTTCCCAAGAGATAGCTCTACAAATCCTCCCTGCCAAATGGAGAGATTATAGGGAACTCCAAGCATAAGCAGTATTGAAGTACTATGTAGTTCCACTGGGAGTTTAATGTGAAAATAAAAATACATTTAAAAAAGGTAACAATCAAACTAAACTTTTCTCTGCAACTCTAAATTTGCAAGAAAGCAATATTTTTGTATGCGGACACAAAGGAAAATAAAAGTCACCAAAAAGTTATAATTAGTTAAGGCATTGTCACCTTATTCAGCTATTGTTGTTCCATTATCATACAAAGTTATGTGCTGTATAAAAAATGTTAATCCCTGCAGCTTTTCTATGCTTCTAAAAAAAAAAAAAAAAGAATTTTAAAATATTATATTCCACACTCTCAAAGTTGCATTCTTGTCTGGTTCTATGAATCAAGCAGACTCTATTAACACCATCCAGCAAAGTGAGTGATTTACTATCTACTCTTTCGGCAACCACGTCAAATGTAAGAAATTTGTTTATTAAGTTTCATACATTTGATGCAAATCTCTTAGGCAGATAGGATTACATCAGCCCAGACTTGGCAGTTTATTTGATGCACAAGAAAACAAGAGAGATGATAGCAAGACACGCACAAATTGATCTGTACATTAATACCTGTGCATCAAGTAACTTTTTCCTTCTTACCTGAATATCTCTTAATATCATGTCATTTGTACAAGTAAAGGAGCAGTGTAATTTAATATGAGTAACATATTATCATATTAGTTTGAAAATGGGCAAACAAAGAAGACCATCAATAATTCTGCAAAATGGTGTTTCAGCAAAACAGTTTTATGACATATTTTTACAGTTATTTATACAGTCATATTGGAGGAAGCATATATCCTTTTGAAAATCTCTACCACGAATGCTTAATGTTAACTAAATTTTACAGTAGAAATAGGGACAGTTGCAATTCAGATGATGCTCTGAATTCTTTCCTAAATATGATGTTGTAAAACCTATCTCTAATACACATTTTTAGAAGCATTTTTCCCCCTGAATAACAGTAAAAAGAATGTTCTTTTCTAAATGAAACTGATATTTAATTCCAAGACATGCAATAAAAGCCATATCCTCACAATAAGTTGAAAGAGAAAGAGGTTGCCCAATGGTGAAATATGTTTGGCGGTCATAAAAACCCATAAGAGTATTACTATATACTCACAAATAATCTAGCATTCGATAGTGCAAAAAGAGCATGCTGAATCATCAGAGCCGTGCAGCGGACTCAAGCTCCAGTATCAAAGATGGTAGAAAGGCCACGCAGGAGGCGTCAAACTTGGAGCGATGGAAGACAATCTAGCACTCGACAGTGCAGAAGAGAGCACACTGGAACAGCAAAGTCGCCTGGCTGACTCACACCCTGGCATCCACGACTCTAGAAAGACAACACAGGAGGAGTCAAACTTGGAGCAGTAAAGCTGAGAACTGGGGCCTCAAACACTGTTATGTATGAAACACACTGGCATTTGAAAGATAATATTAATATATCTAACCCCAGAGATGATCGCTCAAAAAGTATAAGTAAAAAACAACACATTTAATAAAATTCTATAAAATTCACAATGCATTTATCAGTATAAAAACTGTTTCATCAGGTGATAATGTGTATATATTAAAAATGAACTTAAACGTGGTCGCATGTTCATTGCGCATGTCACTATCAGCCAGCTATTGATTGGTCCATAAAGGAATCAGCGTCAGTGTTCAAGCATTGGTACAAATATGATTGACATAAAATCTAACCAATTAAGAACAAACTAATAGTATACCCTATTATAATTAGCCATATGTTAATAATTGTAAGAAAAATATCCTCACAATAGTAACCCATTATTGAAGTTATTGTCAGCTAATCATCATGCATAAGTTCAGAAAACATATTTAATAAACTGTAAACAAGTAGCTCAAAGCCTTCAAAATGGGAGTATTCACTGAATACTTAAGAAAACGATGTGAACCTAAAATCCCTGCTAGCTGCTTCCAAAAAGTAATTTGCCACATTGTATTTAAATATCACAGTGTCCTCCTCCTTGACGCTAAAAGGTTGGGTGCACTAAACCAAACTATGTGCAACTCAAAGTCAACAGACATAGATATACATCAAAAATTATATATACAAAGAAAATGTATAGAAAACAATTATTAAAATCCTTCTTTCTGAGTGACACAGTCAATATAAGTACTGAAACAACAGTCACTGGGTATCATAGATTTTCTTTCCCGTAGGTGCCTAGTCGCCCCACCTTATAGTAAGCTCTAAATCAAGCCTCTAAAACACACAAAATGGTGTCTATGCATATGCTGGACCCTACGAGTTGTCCAGCTAACTCGCTCATTATTTTAAATTGGCTTTTATTATGTACTTTGGATATTTATATTTTAAATAATAAATTACAACATTTCACCACTTCCTCACACATGAAACAACTAAGATTTAACTTTCTCTCTGTCATATTCCACCTTGACTACTGCAACTCTGTCCTCTCTGGACTTCCAAGCTGCTTTCTCTCTCCTCTGCAATCCACCATGGGTATCTCTGCCAAATACACTTTTCTTAAGCATTACTCCCCATCTGTTGCATCTCTGCCAATCCCTGCAGAGGATTCCCTCAGCATCAAGAATAACATTCTTGTTCCTTTCAGCCTTTGTCTGAAAGAAATACTCTTACCTTCTTCCTTCACTTTGCTCAAAACCTTTTTTTCCTTCCTTTCTTGTTACCTGGCATAATCTGTCTCGCTCCACAAGACTTTCCCCTAGCCCTTTAAAGCGTCAAATATTATCTGCCTGCTTGGATGAAGACTTCTGCCGACTTCAATGAGGACTTCTGCCCACTTGGGTGAAGACTTCTGCTGGCTTCGATGAGGACTTCTGCCCACTTGGATGAAGACTTCTGCCGCCTGGATGAGAATGGATGTCAGGTCTTCGAAAACTGTAAGTGGATCTTTGGGGGTTAGCGTTTTTTTAAGGGTTTATTGGGTGGGTTTTATTTTTAGCTTAGGGTTTGGGTGCAGTAAAAGAGCTAAATGCTCTTTTAAGGGCAATGCCCATCAAAATGCCCTTTTCAGGGCAATGGTTAGCTTAGGTTTATTTAGATAGGTTTTTATTTGGGGGTTTGGTTCTGTAGGTGGTGAGTTTTACGGTTTTACTGTTTTACTGTTATTTTTTTTTTTTTTCAGGTAAAAGAGCTGATTTCTTTGGGGCAATGCCCCGCAAAAGGCCCTTTTAAGGGCCATTGGCAGTTTAGTGTAGACTAGGGGGGGTTTATTTGGGGGGGCTTTTTTATTTTGATAGGGCTATTAGATTAGGAGTAATTCGTTTTTATTTTTAATAATTTGTTTTTTTTATTTTGTGTAATTTAGTGTTTATTTTTTTTGTAATTTAGATAATTGTATTTGATTAATTTGATTTATTTTATTTTATTGTAATGTTAGGTTTTAGTGTAAGGCAGGTTAGGTTTTATTTTACAGGTAACTTTATATTTATTTTAACTAGGAAGCTAGTAAATAGTTAATAACTATTTACTAACTAGTCTACCTAGTTAAAATAAATACAAACTTACCTGTGGAATAAAAATAAAACCTAAGCTAGTTACAATATAACTATTAGTTATTTTGTAGCTAGCTTAGGTTTTTTTTACAGATAAATTTGTATTTAGTTTTAAATAGATATTATTTAGATAATAATTGTAAGTTTTATTTAGATTTATTCGAATTATATTTAAGGGGGTGTTAGGGCTAGGGTTAGGCTTAGGGTTACGTTAGGATAATGCTTAGGGTTACATCAGGGTTTGGGTTAGGTTTAGGGGTAAATATTTTTATGTAGTGATGTGGGAGGCCAGAGATTTAGGGGTTAATAGTTTAATTTAGTATATTTTGATGTGGTTTAGTGGTTAATAGGGTTAATATAGCGGCGGGTTTGGGCGAACGGCAGATTAGGGGTTAATAATATTTCATTAGTGTTTGCGATGCGGGAGGGCGGCAGTTTAGGGGTTAATAATTTTATTATAGTGGCAAAGATGTCGGGGAGCGGCGGAATAGGGGTTAATACATTTTAATATTGGCGGCGATGTCCGGAGCGGCAGATTTGGGGTTAATAATTTTATGTTAGTGTTTGCGATGCGGGGGCCTCGGTTCAGGGGTTAATAGGTAGTTTATGGGTGTTAGTGTACTTTGTGACAGTTTAGTTATGAGTTTTATGTTACAGCTTTGTAGCATAAAACTCATAACTACTAACTTTAGATGGCGGGATGGCTCTTGTCATTTTAGACTGTATCGCTCACATTTTGGCCTCACCACAAAACCCGTAATACCAGCGCTATGGAAGTGCAATTGAAAAAGGACTTTTCTTAAAGTGTGGTACTGACGTTGCGTGACGGCCAAAAAGGTGTGGGGTACACCTTTTCTGACAAGACTTGTAATAGCGGCGTTAGTGAAAAAGCAACGTTATGAAGCATAACGATGCTTTTTCACTCATAATGCAAAACTCGTAATCTATCTGATTGTTTTAAGATATTTATTTTGTAAGCAAAATGGTTAAGGAACTTTTTATGTCTCATATGTATTTTTAACGAATCTAGGGAAACCAAATTGTAAAATTTTATATTCAGTCTACATATGGCTAAATGGCTTATGCATTGCACATCCCAGTTTCAGAATTGTTAAAAAAAAAAGGTTTAGGGCTAGATTACAAGTGGGGTGCTAATTTGTTGTGTGCTCATAAACAGGAAAATGTGCCTGTTTGAGGGCGCACAATATATAACCAGCCATAACCGTGACCATCAGCATAAGAATGAGGCTCCCATTGGAGCCTATGAAAGTACATGCTCGTGAGTGCAAAGCTTTGCAATTAGCAATTGCATCTCACTTATAATACCAGCACAAATATCATTCTAGTGTAATCACAATTTTGCGCTCCACTCATAATCTAACCCTTACTATTATCTGGAACCCTAATAGGTTTGTGATTTTAATTGGATTGTTCTAATAATAGAGAAAGGTTCACATTAAAGAGTCAAACATTTGTCACACTAAACCAATAAAGTTGTTGAATATGCTAGTATTTACAGCTATTATGAGAGACTTGAAAAATGTTATAACTGCAGGCTCATGATCATTATACCAAATCAGCTTTTATTGTCTATGAATGTGTAAAAAATCATCTTTGTAAATGTAGACCATTTATTATATTCGAAGATCCCTGTTTATAATACCACCTTTCAAAAAAATATCATGTTTTACAGCATGCTTTGAATGTTTTATTGTCACCAATAAATAAATGTTATTGTTTATCACTTGAAAAAATATTACCAACATGCCAGATTTAACAAATGATCTAGTCAGTAAAAAATACACTCAGTAAAGCATTTTCATAGAATTTAATGGTTGCTTCAAAATACTGTTTTGCAGTATATTATAATGATGAGATGAGCAATATTTTGTTTGGGTTTGCAGACAATTCTATAAGACAAGCTAGCATGTTGCAATACAGTCACATTTTGAAAAAGTTTGTTATACAACAAAGTTAAAATGCTGCTCGAAATTCCATGTTAATCTTGTACTTAATTCAGTCATACGACTTAACAGTGGAGCTGCCATCTTATAAATGGGTCAGCTTAACATACATTTCTGGGAGCATGTAATAACACTGTAGCTCATACAAGAATCTTCCCCATATTAGTAAATACACAGAAAATTATGTTACCAATTGCATCTTATCTTCACACGTGTTGGACCCTCCACCTGGCATACTCTTCTATGTTGTGTTGTGCGCACTACCCTAACTAAGCATACTTCTTTACCTATCATGTTGTGCTAATTCCTCCTGCTCTGTAATGCTTGTGCCCCATGGCATACAAAGCTCGCTCACCATGTCAAACTTCCTCTCCAACCATACTTTTTACTATGGCACACCATGATACCTGCCCCTGTTATGCAATCTTTCCTTTCCAACAAATCATAAGCCTCCACATATCATACCATACCCACTCTACCTATTATATTAACACCCTTCCCTTGGCCTACACTACTAATTAACCCTGCCTATTTCCTGCCTGATGTATACAATACTACTTCTACCTATTACTTCTCCCCCAAGCATGCTGTGATCCCATGCTCACTTCACCAGTTATATCAAGCTCCATCCCTTCAAATATCCTAATCCTCCTTCTGGCATACCCTGCTGACAACCTGTTATATAATACTTCCTCTACTGACATTCATGCTCCTCCTCCTTAAAGAACACTAACTTCAAAATTAAACTTCTGTGATTCAGAAAGAGCACATAATTTTAAACAACGTTCCATTTCACATGGTCACAAGGGGGTGCTCAATACCAGAGTATACGGTAAAAATATATGTATAAAGAATATATTGAAATATATATATATATACTCATAAACCTAAAACAAAACTTTTAGGCACTATGTAGTCTAAATAGAAAGTGGACTCTCAAAAGATAAATAAATTAAAGCATATCTGTGGGTAAGTAGCTCAATGAATGAACCAAAAAAGTCCTCAAAGTCCGATAATAGACTGGGTTGTTGCTGGTCTCTTGGCTACTGGATATAGATAAAATGCTTCAAAAGTCTGAAGTCGGCACTCTCCCTTTTCCTTCACAAGGTACCAATTCTAAACAAATTCAAAAACACAAAGAGGCGCTGAAATGTGCGTATCAGTAGGTTCACACCGTCAAGATGTACAGAGCAAGTACAGGGTACTCACATTTACGAGGAGCACACTGATGTGCTTGTAGACGCAGGCCGGTTATCACAAAGGACCTCAAGATTGATCATTTGGGATCCACATATTCATTTAAGTAAGGTACACTCATTTAGCCTTTATGTTTGTTATATTATATTTTAATATAGATAATCACTGCACTTGACCATTTTAGGCTCTTTTTTTCTAGTTGAATTACACTTATGGTTACTCGTCATCTTACACGCCCCCTTTACTGATGTCACTAATAGCGAAGGTATTATTGAATGCCCATACATTCGATAGGATCCTTAAATTGGGATCTTAGAATCCTGCCCAACAGCTATTGCAAGTTTTTAAATCCAATATATATACTGGTTATATCTAAACCAATATCAGATTAGACTCTAAATAAATCATTTAAATCTGTCTATATGCATGAACAGGTGTAAGTTACACACCCACCCTGATGATGGTAGCGATTGGTCTGCTGTTCTGCTGTTCACTTTGGCTATAAAAGTCAACAGGTTTTAAATGTCTAATATGCCTGATGAAATGGCAATAGTGCCGAGAAACACGTTGTAATATTACATGATTTTAAATGCTCTGTTTTTAAAAGTTCTTTGGTATGTTTTTATTTGTTGTTATTGATTACAATAAATGTTTTAACAAAATACCAAGATTTGAACTTTATAGCGGAGCAAATCACTACCCTATGAGATGGACCATCTCTATCTACTTCCTGCTATCCAGTTCCAGTACCAAGGATCAGCCAACTGGTTAGCTGTGATAACCCGGCCTGTGTCTACAAGCATATTGGTGTGCTCCTTGTAAATGTGAGTACCCTGTGCTTGCTCTGTACATCTTGACAGTGTGATCTACTGATACACACATTTCGGCGCCTCTTTGTGTTTTTAAATTTGTTTGGAAATGGTATATACAGTATATATATATGCATTTTGAGATTGGCTGATGGCTGCCAAATGATGCAATAGAAGGAAAAGTAAACTAACTTTAAACAACTCATTTGAAATTAAAACAATGTGTTTTTTTTTGCCTTATTATAAATTTGTTAAGGCAAGTCTACCTTTAAAGGGACATTAAAAACTTTGAGATGATAATATAAAATGATAAATGATATTTACAAAATAATGTCTGCAATATGCTGTCATTACTTATTTTGTGCCATTTCCTGTGAGCTTTTCAGTTCAGTAGAATGAATTAATAAGTAAAATAAATTATTAAGCACTACTTTATTAGTCAATGAAACCAATCTATGTTGTGGTGCCAAACAAATTTGAGAGCCACTTTGGCACTCCTGCCGTAGTTTTACCACAACTGCCCTAGATGTAATGCAACGAGAACTTTCATTTATATTTACATATCTGATACCTGGTCCATTGCCTTTCTTAGTAGGTTTTTGTCTACATGTAAGATTTTCTTTATTCAATGTTTGTTCATAAACTAAGCATATGATTTTTGTTTAGATTTTATTTTGAAGAACAGAATTCTGGGAGAAGACTTTTAAAATTTCTCATACAAAATACATTAGATCAAGGGTTGTTTAAAAAGAGCATTAAAATGAAAATGTATTTGTCTATAAGATGTTTAATCATGTATGGTAAATAAAAAAAAATGCATCATACTTCCATAATTTATTTTGCCACCTTTGTGTGTATTTTAAATCTGAAATGTATATTTTTTTGCTGGCCCCTAGAAAATATGTATTGAATCATGTGGATTTCTGAGCTCTGAACACAGACAATTATATACAGTGATTACTTGATTACTACAGGAATGAACATACAGTATATTATTATATTAATAATTTATAAACAACTACTGTGCAAACGTTTTAGGCAGGTGTGAAAAAACACACACACACAAACCATAAATACATCAAATATCACACACCACACAAACTTTACAGATTACAAAAACAATACACACACACTACACTAAGGGGCCGATTTAACAAGGGTCAAATGGCCCTGAATGTAATTGTTTCTGCGCAAGCCTTTAGGCTCGCCAGAAACAGGAGTTAAAAATAAGGGCCGCTGCTCCTTTACTTGTACGCCTCTTCTGAGGTAGCGGACATAAATCCACCAGATCGCATACAATCGGCGTATCTGCAGGGGGCGGCATTGCACA
Organism: Bombina bombina; assembly: GCF_027579735.1. Taxonomy (NCBI): domain Eukaryota; kingdom Metazoa; phylum Chordata; class Amphibia; order Anura; family Bombinatoridae; genus Bombina; species Bombina bombina. The sequence goes on along the minus strand of NC_069504.1, from coordinate 963,700,168 downwards.
AGCAGTTCACCAGAACTGCTTGTGCAATGATAAATGCCAACAGTGTATGCTGTCTGCATTTATCAATGTCCTACGAACATGATCTGCTACAGCGGACCATGTCAGCTCACACTTTGTTAAATTGGCCTCCATGACTGGACACACACTACACAAATGCTACTCTACACATGCATGCAGATGTACAGATATACAGATGTATTTATGTGTGTATATATATTTACAGACATATATACACATAAAAACAAGTAAAGACATATATATGTGTATGTGTGTATGTGTATATATATATATATATATATATATATATATATATATATATATATATATATATATATATATATATATAGTTCCTTGAGGGGAAAGCACAATCTCACCACTTGTTTGAATGTCACAGTGCTCTGCTGAAAATAATCCACAATGTCCACAAAATGCAGGCACTCACTGGTCTTAGTAAAATATAACAATTTATTTAGAAATCATTAAAAAGACATAACGTTTCGGCACCAATACGTGCCTTTTTTAAATGTCAGAATGTAACAAAACGAATATGCAGCACACTTAAAATCAATATGACACACATTTAAAATCATACCCCTTTTAAAGATGTGAGCAAACTAATTACCGCCATGCCTCCACTCGCGTCTTCCCATCCATGGCAATGACGTCACGTACGCACGCTGCGTGCCTAGCGTGATGACGCATGGCACGGCGTTGCCATAGCGACGTCGGATAGCCACACGCGTCAGAGTAGGGAGTGACTTAATCACGCATACAGATTACTGTCAGGGATGTCCGTGTGTACTTGTTGCTAATAGCAACCAAAACAATCCACAATATGTATAGCGTGTTTAATATTTTGACATAGCGGTTTACAGACATAGTATTAGTGATGTTAGAAACGTATTATTAAATGGCATATTAGAACATAGTCTGTTGGATGATAGATCCAAATGTGTAATTTCTATATGCGGAAAAACTGTCAAGCTCAGAAAAAGAAGGAGGCCAATCTAAGGGCCATCCTTATAGAATAGGCACGAAATGCCAGACTAGACAGTAAAGGCAAGAGCATAAAAGAAACAAACACTTTGTCAATACAATACATGATACAAATTACAGATGAAGATAAGCGAAAACTATCACTATTAGCTGTATCATTATTACGTTTGTAACCCCTGGTGCCGATCATCAGTAGGTGCATTAAGCAACATAATTATCTAAATACATTGTAGCATCATGCCACCCTGGGGTACAGATAGAAACTTTTTAGTGAGTAGTGAGCTATCATTTAGATATGTCCAGGGCAATAACTCTTCAGTATGGTGTTAATAGAATGGACTAAAGTCCAGTAAGGTGTTGAGGCCTTTAGGGACCAATGTGTCCAACCTGTGGATCCATCTGCTTTCAAGTTGGAGCAGTCTGTTAGCCCTATCACCCCCTCGTGGTATGGGGGGGACGTGGTCAATTAACATGGACCTAATACTTGACACGGAGTGTTTCAATGCCACACAGTGGCGTGCCACTGGCTGATCTGATTCGCCAGATTTCAATGCAGCACGAATTGCACACCGATGGTTCGCCATCCTATCACGGAAGGGGGTAATCGTCTTACCCACATATACACTGGAACAAGGGCAAATCAATATGTATATTACATAGTTACTCATGCAACTCAGACGATGGTTTATCTTGTACCTCTTGTTTGAATGTGGGTGCTGGAACGAATTACCCCGAGTCATGCTATTACATGTGGTGCAATTACCACAGGGAAAACACCCCATTTTAGAGGTTTTAAGCCATGATTCCTTATGATAGTGTTTGATAGGATCCGATTTTACTAAATGGTCCCTGAGATTTTTAGCTCTGCGATAGACCAATCTCGGAGGTGGCATGTTCCGAAAAGGTAGCGTTGGATCAGTCTCCACGACCGGCCAGTGTTTACGCACTGCTCCTGTCAACTTTTCATTACCAGGTGTATAGGTGGTAACCAGGTTGAGTTGTTCGTGTTTAGCTTTACTCTGTTCTTTGGGGCCATCCATACAAAGCCTTTCTTGTGTTTTAATAATTTCGGCCCTGGCATACCCTCTGTTGCTCAATTTTTTGCCCATCTCCTCCAACTGAGTGGTACGTAGTGATAGCTCACTGTTATTTCTCAGGACTCTGGTGAGCTGGGAAGTGATGACACCTTGTTTTTGGTGTGCAGGGTGGAAGCTTCTGGCATCTAATAAGGAGTTGCGGTCAGTGGGTTTAGTGTACAAGGATGTACCAAACCGCAATTTGCCTGATTCATCCACCTTGAACACATTTAAATCAAGAAAATGTACACAACTTAAATCATATTCAAGTTTAAAACGTATAGGAGACTCCATGAGGTACAAACGTGTCACCCACTCACGCAAAGATGCTTCACTACCCCTCCAGATGAGGAACACGTCATCAATATAGCGTGTATAATATTTCACCTTGGGGTTCTCAAAGGGCTTCATGAGTTCATGCTCATACCATGCCATAAAAATATTAGCGTAAGTGGGTGCCACGTTCGAACCCATGGCAGTCCCTGAAATTTGTAAATAATAACTTTCCTCGAACTTAAAGTAATTTTTATCCAGACAAAATGATAACAGTGTGCAAAGGAATTCAATGGATGGTCCAAGGTAATTGACATTACCTGTCACCATGGACCTGACAGCCTCCACCCCATCCGCATGGGGAATCACCGTGTAGAGGCTGTCAACATCAATGGTGACCAGGATGTCATCCTGTTGAAGATCAGAGTAATCTTTCAGGATTTTCAGAAGACTCGGTGAGTCCTGCAAATAAGCATCTGTATTCTTAACCACACTCTGAAGATGTGAGTCTATGTAGATGGCTATATTGGTAAGTACAGACCCCCGGGCAGATACAATAGGCCTGCCCGGTGGGTTCACCAAGGTCTTATGGACCTTTGGAAGAAGATATAATGCAGGCACAACCGGATAGTCAGTGGTAAGAAATGCATATTCCTTTTCACTCAGATGGCCAGCCATAAGACCATTTTGGAGGAAGGAATCAATGATAGACTTGTAGATAGATGTAGGGTTACTTTTTAATTTGACATAAGTATTTACATCGGCCAGTTGTCTAAGAGCCTCCTGTCGATAGTCAGTGTAGTCAAGAATAACTATAGACCCCCCCTTATCCGCTGGGCGGATGATGATTGAGGTGTCATTACCTAGTTCAATGAGAGCCTTTTGCTCAGCTAGCATTAAATTAGAATATAAGCGTGTGGGAGTATTTTCCGTCAAATTACTGGTCAGTACCCTCGTATAGCTCCTAATTGAAGTGTGTGTGTTAGGAGGCTCAAACGTAGATTTTTTCTTAAAGCCTTCACTCTGTGGGGTCTGTTCTCTGAAATGATCCTTTAGCTTAAGTTGGCGCTGAAATCTGTGAATATCAACAAGTTGTTCAAATTTATCTGATTTTGGGGTAGGAATAAACGACAATCCATGATTAAGCAGAGACCGTTCAGCATTACTGAGTGGTCTACTACTAAGATTGAATATAACATCTATTTCTTGCGATTCTGTTTTAGATTTTGATTTGTGCCCCCCCCCCCCCACCTACTGCGAAACCCCCACCAATGCCCCAAGACAAAAGAGGGCAAAAAAATGTAAAACCAGGCGGGGGGGGCACAAATCAAAATCTAAAACAGAATCGCAAGAAATAGATGTTATATTCAATCTTAGTAGTAGACCACTCAGTAATGCTGAACGGTCTCTGCTTAATCATGGATTGTCGTTTATTCCTACCCCAAAATCAGATAAATTTGAACAACTTGTTGATATTCACAGATTTCAGCGCCAACTTAAGCTAAAGGATCATTTCAGAGAACAGACCCCACAGAGTGAAGGCTTTAAGAAAAAATCTACTTTTGAGCCTCCTAACACACACACTTCAATTAGGAGCTATACGAGGGTACTGACCAGTAATTTGACGGAAAATACTCCCACACGCTTATATTCTAATTTAACGCTAGCTGAGCAAAAGGCTCTCATTGAACTAGGTAATGACACCTCAATCATCATCCGCCCAGTGGATAAGGGGGGGTCTATAGTTATTCTTGACTACACTGACTATCGACAGGAGGCTCTTAGACAACTGGCCGATGTAAATACTTATGTCAAATTAAAAAGTAACCCTACATCTATCTACAAGTCTATCATTGATTCCTTCCTCCAAAATGGTCTTATGGCTGGCCATCTGAGTGAAAAGGAATATGCATTTCTTACCACTGACTATCCGGTTGTGCCTGCATTATATCTTCTTCCAAAGGTCCATAAGACCTTGGTGAACCCACCGGGCAGGCCTATTGTATCTGCCCGGGGGTCTGTACTTACCAATATAGCCATCTACATAGACTCACATCTTCAGAGTGTGGATAAGAATACAGATGCTTATTTACAGGACTCACTGAGTCTTCTGAAAATCCTGAAAGATTACTCTGATCTTCAACAGGATGACATCCTGGTCACCATGGATGTTGACAGCCTCTACACGGTGATTCCCCATGCGGATGGGGTGGAGGCTGTCAGGTCCATGGTGACAGGTAATGTCAATTACCTTGGACCATCCATTGAATTCCTTTGCACACTGTTATCATTTTGTCTGGATAAAAATTACTTTAAGTTTGAGGAAAGTTATTATTTACAAATTTCAGGGACTGCCATGGGTTCGAACGTGGCACCCACTTACGCTAATATTTTTATGGCATGGTATGAGCATGAACTCATGAAGCCCTTTGAGAACCCCAAGGTGAAATATTATACACGCTATATTGATGACGTGTTCCTCATCTGGAGGGGTAGTGAAGCATCTTTGCGTGAGTGGGTGACACGTTTGAACCTCATGGAGTCTCCTATACGTTTTAAAATTGAATATGATTTAAGTTGTGTACATTTTCTTGATTTAAATGTGTTCAAGGTGGATGAATCAGGCAAATTGCGGTTTGGTACATCCTTGTACACTAAACCCACGGACCGCAACTCCTTATTAGATGCCAGAAGCTTCCACCCTGCACACCAAAAACAAGGTGTCATCACTTCCCAGCTCACCAGAGTCCTGAGAAATAACAGTGAGCTATCACTACGTACCACTCAGTTGGAGGAGATGGGCAAAAAATTGAGCAACAGAGGGTATGCCAGGGCCGAAATTATTATAACACAAGAAAGGCTATGTATGGATGGCCCCAAAGAACAGAGTAAAGCTAAACACGAACAACTCAACCTGGTTACCACCTATACACCTGGTAATGAAAAGTTGACAGGAGCAGTGCGTAAACACTGGCCGGTCGTGGAGACTGATCCAACGCTACCTTTTCGGAACATGCCACCTCCGAGATTGGTCTATCGCAGAGCTAAAAATCTCAGGGACCATTTAGTAAAATCGGATCCTATCAAACACTATCATAAGGAATCATGGCTTAAAACCTCTAAAATGGGGTGTTTTCCCTGTGGTAATTGCACCACATGTAATAGCATGACTCGGGGTAATTCGTTCCAGCACCCACATTCAAACAAGAGGTACAAGATAAACCATCGTCTGAGTTGCATGAGTAACTATGTAATATACACATTGATTTGCCCTTGTTCCAGTGTATATGTGGGTAAGACGATTACCCCCTTCCGTGATAGGATGGCGAACCATCGGTGTGCAATTCGTGCTGCATTGAAATCTGGCGAATCAGATCAGCCAGTGGCACGCCACTGTGTGGCATTGAAACACTCCGTGTCAAGTATTAGGTCCATGTTAATTGACCACGTCCCCCCCATACCACGAGGGGGTGATAGGGCTAACAGACTGCTCCAACTTGAAAGCAGATGGATCCACAGGTTGGACACATTGGTCCCTAAAGGCCTCAACACCTCACTGGACTTTAGTCCATTCTATTAACACCATACTGAAGAGTTATTGCCCTGGACATATCTAAATGATAGCTCACTACTCACTAAAAAGTTTTTATCTGTACCCCAGGGTGGCATGATGCTACAATGTATTTAGATAATTATGTTGCTTAATGCACCTACTGATGATCGGCACCAGGGGTTACAAACGTAATAATGATACAGCTAATAGTGATAGTGTTCGCTTATCTTCATCTGTAATTTGTATCATGTATTGTATTGACAAAGTGTTTGTTTCTTTTATGCTCTTGCCTTTACTGTCTAGTCTGGCATTTCGTGCCTATTCTATAAGGATGGCCCTTAGATTGGCCTCCTTCTTTTTCTGAGCTTGACAGTTTTTCCGCATATAGAAATTACACATTTGGATCTATCATCCAACAGACTATGTTCTAATATGCCATTTAATAATACGTTTCTAACATCACTAATACTATGTCTGTAAACCGCTATGTCAAAATATTAAACACGCTATACATATTGTGGATTGTTTTGGTTGCTATTAGCAACAAGTACACACGGACATCCCTGACAGTAATCTGTATGCGTGATTAAGTCACTCCCTACTCTGACGCGTGTGGCTATCCGACGTCGCTATGGCAACGCCGTGCCATGCGTCATCACGCTAGGCACGCAGCGTGCGTACGTGATGTCATTGCCATGGATGGGAAGACGCGAGTGGAGGCATGGCGGTAATTAGTTTGCTCACATCTTTAAAAGGGGTATGATTTTAAATGTGTGTCATATTGATTTTAAGTGTGCTGCATATTCGTTTGTTACATTCTGACATTTGACAAAGGCACGTATTGGTGCCGAAACGTTATGTCTTTTTAATGATTTCTAAATAAATTGTTATATTTTACTAAGACCAGTGAGTGCCTGCATTTTGTGGACATTGTATATATATATATATATATATATATATATATATATATATATATATATATATATATATATATATATATATATATATATATACAGTGCATTGGAGCCCTTTGCAGTAGATACAAACATGTATAGTCATATTTATGCTATATTCATTTTTAATAACATATATAGAGTCCAAACAGATCGCACTCCAGGCCTCCACAAGCAACAACCCAGGGTGCAGCAAATATATGTATATAGTGCATTGAAGCCCTTTGCAGTTAAGTAGATGAAAACATGTAAAGTCCAATTTGTCAATAGCCTCAATAATAATACAATGGGCTTGTCCTTTGCACACAACATACAGCTAGTCAAATTTAATATCTGGATGTGATTTTGGAGTGTTTGTCTTCCACCTATTTCAAAAGTGTGGACAGCAACAACTTTTTATACTTTGAGAGCAACCACCTTAACAGTTGGAAGACGAACATTCCCTATAGCCAATTCAGACGAATCCGCAGAAATTGTGGTACATTGCAATTATATGATAAACAATCCCAAATCTTTTTTAATAGATTTAGACAAAAGGGATATCCTGATAATTTGATTCAGGACAGTTTTAAAAAAGCGAGAAACCCAGAGGTGATCAAGAAAATACCACATTCCAGAAATCTGTATTTATTACTCAATTTAATTCAGAACACAGACATATCAGAAAAATTATGAACACTTATTGGCCAATAATTTTGAAAGATCCTTATTTAAAAGAGAATTTGGATAAGAACCCAAGATTAGTGTTCAGACGGGCAACAACATTAAAGAAAAAACTAGCCCCCGTTAAGGTGGTTGTTTCTAAAAATTTTTTTACAATGGACCAATTAGAGGCCCATGCATACGCCAGGGTAGGTTTGGATCCTTTAGATGTAACAAACCTAGATGTCTTATGTGTAAATATGTCACTCACGGGAATAAATATATTACATGTAATAACATTGGGGAAGAAATTGATATTAAATCACAATTTTTTTGTAGCTCTGATTTTGTTGTGTATATACTAACCTGTGAGTGTGGTTCTCAATATTTGAGGCGCACCTGTAGAAAGGTGCATACCAGATGGAGGGAACATCTGCGCAATTTGAAAAAATGTTCTATGAAACATAGTGTTTCTAGACACAGTACCATTAAACATAATAAAAACTACAACACATTTAGGATCACCCCTTTGGAAAGTATTCCAAGTTCCTCTGGTTATAATAGATATACTCGTTTACGCCAGAGGGAAACATTTTGGATTTACCATTTTCAATCTTTGTTCCCCTCTGGATTAAACAAAGCACTAGACCTGGCTGCCTTTTAGCACTTATATGTGGCACCTGAGGGGGTCTTTTATTATTTGGTAGGTTATTTTGTAACATCGTAGATTAGACTTTGATGTGTAGTTATACACATGTATAGGGACTGAGTCTTTAATTGTGAGTAATGTTTAAACACTCATTTGATGTAGACATATTGGGTCCTAGTGAGAGCATGTTATGTGACCTTTTATTGTCATATCACACAGTAACAATAATATTATACGGTATTGAAATCAAATTTTTGGATTAATAAATAGAGATGGAATGTGCAACACTTAGCAATATAGTTATTTAGTAGCGGCAATGGCAATATATCTTCATCCAGTAGTGGATTGGACTGGTACACTTTTTTGAAAGTCTGACTACATCACATTTGGTGTCAAGCATTTACAATTCACATATTGCATACACTTCATCACACTAAGGGAATGGGATGCGTATTATCACATATACACCATATACATTATATACATCCGCTTATACGAATGGGATGTGTATTATAACATCCATTAGGTCACATTTCACAATTACTCATCTATCTTTTGTTTTATAAGTGAGATAACATTAGCAACACTCAGTATCATAGAAGATGCCTTTAAAGGCAATATAATACAAGCTTGCGTATGTATCATCATTAATTCTTATAATGAATTTATGTTTTATTAACTTCACGTATTCACATAATATTATTATTATCATTATTATCAACAAACTTATTGTGGATCACTTAAGTAATATGGAACACATTATTATTATTATATTTATATTTTTTTATGTATATATATATATATATATATATATATATATATATATACAGGGAGTGCAGAATTATTAGGCAAAGAGTATTTTGACCACATCATCCTCTTTATGCATGTTGTCTTACTCCAAGCTGTATAGGCTCGAAAGCCTACTACCAATTAAGCATATTAGGTGATGTGCATCTCTGTAATGAGAAGGGATGTGGTCTAATGAGATCAACACCCTATATCAGGTGTGCATAATTATTAGGCAACTTCCTTTCCTTTGGCAAAATGGGTCAAAAGAAGGACTTGACAGGCTCAGAAAAGTAAAAAATAGTGAGATATCTTGCAGAGGGATGCAGCACTCTTAAAATTGCAAAGCTTCTGAAGCGTGATCATCGAACAATCAAGCGTTTCATTCAAAATAGTCAACAGGGTCGCAAGAAGCGTGTGGAAAAACCAAGGCGCAAAATAACTGCCCATGAACTGAGAAAAGTCAAGCGTGCAGCTGCCAAGATGCCACTTGCCACCAGTTTGGCCATATGTCAGAGCTGCAACATCACTGGAGTGCCCAAAAGCACAAGGTGTGCAATACTCAGAGACATGGCCAAGGCAAGGAAGGCTGAAAGACGACCACCACTGAACAAGACACACAAGCTGAAACGTCAAGACTGGGCCAAGAAATATCTCAAGACTGATTTTTCTAAGGTTTTATGGACTGATGAAATGAGAGTGAGTCTTGATGGGCCAGATGGATGGGCCCGTGGCTGGATTGGTAAAGGGCAGAGAGCTCCACTCCGACTCAGACGCCAGCAAGGTGGAGGTGGAGTACTGGTTTGGGCTGGTATCATCAAAGATGAGCTTGTGGGGCCTTTTCGGGTTGAGGATGGAGTCAAGCTCAACTCCCAGTCCTACTGCCAGTTTCTGGAAGACACCTTCTTCAAGCAGTGGTACAGGAAGAAGTCTGCATCCTTCAAGAAAAACATGATTTTCATGCAGGACAATGCTCCATCACACGCGTCCAAGTACTCCACAGCGTGGCTGGCAAGAAAGGGTATAAAAGAAGAAAATCTAATGACATGGCCTCCTTGTTCACCTGATCTGAACCCCATTGAGAACCTGTGGTCCATCATCAAATGTGAGATTTACAAGGAGGGAAAACAGTACACCTCTCTGAACAGTGTCTGGGAGGCTGTGGTTGCTGCTGCACGCAATGTTGATGGTGAACAGATCAAAACACTGACAGAATCCATGGATGGCAGGCTTTTGAGTGTTCTTGCAAAGAAAGGTGGCTATATTGGTCACTGATTTGTTTTTGTTTTGTTTTTGAATGTCAGAAATGTATATTTGTGAATGTTGAGATGTTATATTGGTTTCACTGGTAAAAATAAATAATTGAAATGGGTATATATTTGTTTTTTGTTAAGTTGCCTAATAATTATGCACAGTAATAGTCACCTGCACACACAGATATTCCCCTAAAATAGCTATAACTAAAAACAAACTAAAAACTACTTCCAAAACTATTCAGCTTTGATATTAATGAGTTTTTTGGGTTCATTGAGAACATGGTTGTTGTTCAATAATAAAATGAATCCTCAAAAATACAACTTGCCTAATAATTCTGCACTCCCTGTATATATATATATATATATATATATATATATATATATATATATATATATATATTCTTGTCCCTGTCATTATTTTACTAAGGCAGCTGAGAGAGCACTACGATACGTGCATGAACTCATATTTCTGTTGAGACATATACCAGAGTTTTCCACCTAGCAACTAGTGACAAGTAGAGTAGAGTTTATTAACTTCACGTATTCACATAATATTATTATCACTATTATTAACAAACTTAGAGGCCTACTTATCAAGCCGTTAACTATGCTGCATTCGCCGGCACCAATACGCTCGCCTAACATCGTGGCCGCGGACCTGAATACGCTCTCCATATTTAACAAAAAAGCTGTCAAAATGCCGCGCACCAAGTAAGGGGCGATGAGCAGCGGACTGTTGTTAACTAACAGTTATCGATCTCGCTGCTATTCGGCTTTTTCACAGCTTTATTTATATACTGTCACTAAACACCGCCACTATACTAAACTGTTTAACCCCTATCCCGCCACTCGTGGACCCCGCCACAACTAAATAAAGTTATCGATCTGTGTCGAACTGAGACAGGCGGATCGTATGTTACGTCACAAATTTTAACTTTTGCCGGTCTGTAGGCTTTGAAAACGAAGGGGTATAAAGCTCTCCACAATTACGCTGCGGAATTCCAGCATATTTGCGGTTGACGGCTTGATAAATAGGCGTCTTATTGTGGATCACTCAAGTAATATGGCACACATTTTTATTATATTTATATGTATTTTTTTTAATTTTATTATCTAAAATATAACACACCCACATATGTGTATATATATTTTTTTGTTCCTGTCATTATTTAACTAAGGCAGCTGAGAAAGCACTATGTTATGTGCATGAACGCATATTTCTATTGAGACATATACCAGAGTTTTCTACCTAGCAACTAGTGACGAGTAGAGTAGGTTTTTTTCTTATTGGTTGATTGAAGTCACACAAGATTTCAGTGAACCAATCATAGGCGTTTATGAAATCACCAATAGGAAAACAACGCTCCGGTGCAAACAGAACTCCGCAAATAGCCGCACTATAAAATTGGTTGAAAGAAGAAAAGGTATTGCACATAGGATTGTGAGCCCTTCACTATAAACACAGAAACAGAAATTTGAGAGAGAATATTGGATCATATGAGATCTGTGTGCTGTCACTGGGACCTGGATGTTATCGGATAAGTGATTGCTTAGAAATCTAATGTATTAAATGTTGTCTGGATATGGAGTATTACAATTACTTTATTATGGTCTTGTGAAGTTTATTGTTATATGCAATGATGTACCATGTATAATGAAGCATCCATCTATAACATATGTGTTCAGTCATGCCCCTCCCTAAGGGGTGTGTTTCATTTGATGTTTTGATTGGTTACCTCTTTTTTTTTTTTTTTGATACTTTTTTTGAGGTTATGAGAAATGGTACATATAATAGTCATCCAATGACAATAAGAACAAAACATTTAAACATATATTATCTACCCACAAATATAGGAAAGAAATAGAGAAATAATAACTCTGGGCATGGATTCTGAGCATCTCAAGAAAAATATGAATGCAATAACTATAAAATATACCATTATATCTAGTGTTCACATTACTAGTATTGTAGCTAAAGGGGTTTACAATAAGTATTTAGCTGATAAAAAATATAGCATTGTGTGTCAAGATCAGCTAGGAAGTCATTGATGGATAATGAAACCTGATTTTTATATTATTTAAATATAGAATATGGTCTCCACCTTGTCAGAAAGAACCATCACATAATTGTTTAGACTAGTAAAGTTGAGGCAAGTGTGGATTAGGTTTTGTTTGGTCGCTTTTGGACCAAATTAGCAAGGAGGGGGAAAGGAAATTCAGCGGACAAGAGCCGCTCTAGTTGAGGAAGGGGAGGGAATGGGGAGCGGAGCCATATAGGGTACCAGAGTGGTGAAGTAGAGGGATTGAGTGAGGGCGTGTTGCATGGTGATAAAGGTGAGCTTCAAGGGAGCGCCTTACTTTTTCTGAGGCTAATGGGGAGGAACATAGCTAGTTCAAGATATAATAATTAACAAAATAAGGTGTATCCATTATAGATGATATACTTAGAAAGCCCTAGATATGACAGTGTGTTAACATCTTTAAATATTTTGTGTAAAAGAAGGGAGTGTCCACTTAATCTTAAGAGAAGTGAGGGGTTCAGAACTTAGGGCTAAGGGTAAATCAGCAGGACAAAAGCCGCTCAAACATTGAAAAGGGGCAGGGGGAGGGCGTATCTGGGAAAACCAGAGATACAGTAGTGTCACAGTTATGTAGTTCACCATAGAACATATATAACTTTATTTGGAGAAGTAGTGACTCAGTATGGAATTCAGGTAATATATAGAATGCATATCTAATTACTCAAAGAATGGAATGTTGACAATTTAGTAGTTCAGTAAGGGGCAGGTGTATGGAAATCGCCTTCATTTAAACCTTAATACTAGGTATTTGGTATTGCAGGTGTTGCAGGTCTAAGACTGGGTTTGTAATACCTACTAACTCAGTGCAAACATGTAAACATGTTAATAGGTGTTATATGTGTATCCTCTCCCTTCTGTAATGAGCAGGTACTGGATAATAGTAGAGGATATTGCAGCATGTAATTCTTAACTTATATAGCGAAACACCTTGGCATAAAATAAATAATAGCCTATAATATGTGTCTAAGATAAGAGCCTCTAGATAGCAGATTGTGTAAGTGCCTCTGACATATCAATTTAATTGTAAAGCTATATAAAGATTATATACCTGCTATGCAACTATGGTTAAGCAAATCATATCACAACAGAAGAAGCTTTGTAGATGTCTATAATCGCCAGCCAACTGCCATGAAAGCAATGCATTAATTATAGCTGTCTATAAGAATGAAGTAGAACCTGGGTTAGTCTGGAGTCAGAGTTCTGTCGAGAACAGCTAAAATAATTGGCTCTTAGTGTAGCTAGTGACTATGAGATATTTTTAAGGTCAAGAACACTTAATATACATAAAAGTTATATAGTGAAGGTGTTTACCATATGAATTTTAACATGTGAAACAACACTAAAACTGGGGAACACAAAACTACAAAATAGATTATTATATCTCAGTTTACAAGCTTTCAGCCTTCTTCTAAAGTGTTAAGAATTCCCAAGTAGGATTTAGATATATGTCTACTAAATTTAAAGTCACATTAAAGAGCTGTTCTAGTAAGGGCTCTAGTACATAAACAGCATATAAGTTTGTCCAAGCAAGATCACACATGCCCTCTTTCAGGTAGCATAAATGAATTGCTCTAGGATAGCTCTAAGTATAAAGGAGAATATCACTAGTCTTACTGAACAAGATATATAAACTGCGGTAATAAAATTATATAGATTATTAAACTTTAGCTAGCTAGCTACATGGGCATCCCTCAACTGGAGGTAATGGAAACTTGGGTAGGGAACATAAAACTATATAGTCAGTATATGGATCAAATATGTCTTTTGTGCTATCTTCAGTTAGCCCACTCAAGCTTTTGTACAAATAGTTAGGCCAGCATGCCTCCCTGAACAAAGATCAGTTTCCTGTGTTGAGAATTCCAACACTAGGCCAGTTTTGCAGTTCATATTAAAGTCCCAGTGTTTCACTGTTTCACTAAAGTCCCAATAGCACTCAAGGGTAGTAAAAAAGCCAAGTGTAGTTATATGTGAAATTGTGAGCTTCAATAGTTCAGTAGGGTATAGGGATGCAATGTCCTTCTGTGGCAGTTTGGGCTTTTCATCATATAAAAGTATAATGCCCCTCAGAAGCTCATGTAGGGGAGTACTGAGTGTCTTATCGTGGGTGTGTGACCTGAGCTCCTCTTGATTCCCCATCTCAGAAGACATGCCCACCAGTTTGTACTCTATAGGGATCTCCATCAACACTATCCGGTGCTTAAAGGATTACTTTCTGTTATAATTTTTAAGCTAAACAACTAACATATTAAAGTTAATAAACATTAATTAAAACCTACTGACCTATATTTTCTCCAAAACGAAGTTTCATAACGTTCTAAAAGTTATATCTTTTATTCGCCGATGATGTCACATTATCCTGCCCACTATTTCAGCACTGCATGTTCAAAATACTTAAACCAATAACTTTGTGTTTAAAGCGCCATTTTGAAACCTAGGTATTGTAAACGGATTGGTACAGAGCAAAGGATACCCACGGAGTGGGTTTGGAAAACAATTAAATTTGCAGACAAGATTTCTGATGTACGGTAGAGATATGTTAATGAAATGCTATTGATAAAAAGCGTATTTGGGATAGTTAGTTAGTAACAGGCATAGAAAATATTTACTTACAGTGGCCCTTTAACTTCCTGCTCCCGGGGGTGAACCCCTTCCCCCAAATCAGAGCCATCACAGCATAGAGCGGGATCTTCAGTGGAACTAGGCAAATCCGTGTTAAGGCCCTCTGTAGTCACTGTGATCAGCGCTTCTGGTGAGTCGTGTCGTTCTTTGTAAGTCGGCTGATGTGCGTTTTCCGTCTTACCACGCACCGAGATCTCAGAATGTGCCATACCGATCTTTATGGCTTCTGAAATACTGGCAAATCCGGCTGACATTCGAGCCTCTATCCCCTTCACGGCTGCATGTATAGCAAAATAAAATTCCTCCTCTCCCGGTGCCATAGTTGAAGTGTGAGGGTTAAAAATAAGTTATTTTTTTTATATGCATATACCGCTCACATTGAGGGATCCTTTCCTCCAGCAGGTTTAAATTAGACAGCTTTATCAGTAGGTTTGTGAACATCTACGCAGTAAAGCATAGGAGTGAGCCGCCATTTTATGTAAACTGAGTCACAGCTCTCTAGGACTAAAGTTGACTTTTTGTGCAGAGAGTTTCCTATCCTGTTGAAATAATGATCCCAGCATGAATCATCTTACAGTAGGGACTTTTTCTCTTGAAATTTGTTGAAAACTGCCTCTGTAGAATCCATTTAATGTATATTAGCCGTAGGAGCTCCATGATACACGTCTTGTTGTTTCGACAGTTGGCTTCGCCAAAAGCCTACTTTTAAATGTTGTTGCTCCCTGCTCGCCTCTCTCTCAGATTCTCTTGTTCTGTTCATCTCTGCACTCACTGTGTATGCTACGGGGGAAGGGGCAAGGATATCATCTGATTTGTTACCTTTTATTTAAAAGTTCAGGATAGTATAGGGTGCTTTTATGCCTGATGAAATGGCAATTGTGAAGCAGAGAAACGCGTTGCATTAGAGGGCTATATGTTTATGCCCCTCCACACTTGATTCTCTATGTTTTTAATGTGAGTTTTAATAAACCCCTTTTTTAACTAAAGTCAAGTGTCAGCACCTTACTATCCTTGAAACCGCACCCTGGGGCAGATCATACTTGGGAGTCATTTCCAGTGTTCAAGATTTCTGCTGGGAGAAGGGTTAGCTGATGCACCCTAAGGTATCAGCTCGTTACTACCAGCACATAAGTGTGCTCCATCTAAATGTGAGTACCCATTTGGAAATTTGCGATATGATGTTGGATTACACCTCTGATCTACATATGAGGTGCCTATGAAAGCAATTATAGCCTCAATTAATTGCCTTTATTTGATGGAAGTCTCATTTGTACAATGCTTTTCAAACTGTGCCACAAATTTTTCCTCTGGTTCAGGTCAGGGCTGTTCCCTGGCCAGGTCAACAATGGAATGGACTTTGTTGTGAACCACTGATGGCATATTTTTGCTTTGTGGTAGGGAGCTAAATCCTGCTGAAATAGAAATGGTGCATTGTTGGGAAATATATTCCTGATAGAAGGTAGCAGTTTTGGTTCTAGGATGGTGTCAAATATTTTCTTGCGTTCAGCGTGTCATCGATTACATGAAGGTGGCCAACACCATTTGCTGCGATACATGCCCAAATCATAACGCTTGCTGGTTGCTTTACATTGGTCTCCATACAGTCAAGATGTAGTTCTTTTCCTACTCTACATCTCACCTATTTTCTGCAATCACTACCAAATAAGGAAATCTTACTTTCCTCACTCCAAATAACTTGCTTCCACTGATCATTTGTCCATCCAATTGGTTCTTTTGCCCACTGTAGTTGTTTCTAGCACTGCTGTAGATTCAGATATGGCTTTTGTCTTGGAATTCTACCTCTTAGGAACTGTCACAAACACCATTTGAACACAGTTCGGCTATGATAGCTTCAAATGACATTTTTCTGTCCTTCAGACACAGTCTTTTTATTTTTCTGTCATCAGTTGCTTTTGTGCACTTTTTTAGGCCTTTATCTGGTTTGTTTTTCAGTTACTTTGTTTCCTGATAACTTAAACAGCACTTTCGTAAACCAGATGTTGTCACTGACCCACCTACTTGCCTTGCAATTTCCGCATAAGAAAGACCTGATTCATGTAATAAAACAATCCTGGTCCTTTTTGTGGGTGACCAATCAACTCTTTTCTTTGGTGCCTTTGCTGTACTTATTATATACACAATAAATTTAAAGAAATACTAACAATATTCACATAATCTACAATTATGCTTCATTTACACCCCTAACAGGCTTTTTTTTCTACAAAATAAACAGTACAACTGACTTTCCTAAACCTCTCACAAGTTGTATTGCAGTTACTGCCATATGATTGGTCCCCAGAATAAGGACTGTGATTGGACAGTAGGCTTTGCACTTAACATCCACTTCTTAAATGAATCACGCTTGTGTTTCTTTTTTAGACTAAAGTAAGCATAACTTTTTTGTACTGCATACATTTGCATTCTGTTTTTCTTGTATTGAATTCTGCATGAAATTATCTTTAAATTTACATATAAACATTTGCATTTGGTGCAAAATAAGATTTCCTATAATCCTGCAGAGTTACAAAACATTAACATTTCAAAAGGTGTCCACAATAGATATTGTATCAAAATACCATCATATATATATATATATATATATATAGAAATATTTATTTATGAATACATAAAACATGTTCTGCTATGTGCAGAACATTGGAATGTGAAATATTCACATTTTCATGTCAAGTTAGCGCAAATAAGAATATGAGATCGGGTTTGTGCGCGAGTTGGGTGTTAGAATTCAATGGGGGAACAGGTTATTGCGCACAAGTTATTCTAAGTTCAGCTTTTTTTTTTTTTCAATGGGACTTGCATAGCACCGGTATTATGAGTCTGACCAAAAGTGAGCGGTACAGCCTCTCCTGTCACGCCTGGTACCGCATTTTAAAGTGTGTAGTTAAGAGTTTTACACTACTACGCCGTAGCATAAAACTCTTAACTAAAATGCTAAAAAGTACACTAACACCCATAAACTACATATTAACCCCTAAACCAAGCCCCCCCCCCCCACATCGCAAACACAAAAATAAATATTTTAACCCCTAATCTGCGAACCGGACATTGCCACCACTATAATAAATATATTATCCCCTAAACCGCCACACTCCCGCATCACAAACACTAGGTAAATATTATTAACGCCTAATCTGCCGTCAGTAATATCCCGACACCTACCTACATTTATTAACCCCTAATCTGCCGCCCACAACGTCGCCGCCACTATATTAAATGTATTAACCCCTAAACCTAAGTCTAACCCTAACCGCCCCAATTTAAATATAATTACAATAAAGCTAAATAAAATTACTTCAATTAACTAAATAATTCCTATTTAAAACTAAATACTTACCTACAAAATAAACCATAAACTAGCTACAATATAACCAATAGTTACATTGTAGCTATCTTAGGGTTTATTTTTATTTTACAGGCAACTTTGTATTTATTTTAACTAGGTAGAATAGTTATTAAATAGTTATTAACTATTTAATAACTACCTAGTTAAAATAAAGACAAATTTACCTGTAAAATAAAACCTTACCTAACTTACAATTACAACTAACACTACACTATAATTAAATACATTAACTACATTAAATACAATTAAAAAAAAAACCCCACTAAATTACAGAAAATAATAAAATAATTACAAGATTTTTAAACTAATTACACCTACTCTAACCCCCCTAACAAAATAAAAAGCCCTACCCTACACTAAATTACAAATAGCCCTTTAAAGGGCCTTTTGCGGGGCATTGCCCCAAAGTAATCAGCTCTTTTACCTATAAAGAAAAAAGAACAAATACCCCCCCCCAACATTAAAATCCATCACCCACACAACCAAACCTACTCTAAAACCTACCCAATACCCCCTTAAAAAAACCCTACCCCTACTAACACTAACCCCTTGAAGATCACCCTACCGTGAGAGGTCTTCACCCAACCGGGCAGAAGTGGTCCTCCAGACGGGCAGAAGTCTTCATCCAAGCCGGGCAGAAGAGGTCCTCCAGACGGGCAGAAGTCTTCATCCAGATGGCATCTTCTATCTTGATCTATTCGGCACAGAGCGGGTCCATCTTCAAGACATCCAACGCGGAGTCTTCTTACTAAATGACGGTACCTTTAAGTGATGTCATCCAAGATGGCTTCCCTTCAATTCCAATTTTCTGATAGAATTCTATCAGCCAATCGGAATTAAGGTAGAAAAAATCCTATTGGCTAATGCAATCAGCCAATAGGATTGAAGTTCAATCCTATTGGCTGATCCAATCAGCCAATAGGATTGAGCTGGCATTCTATTATCTGTTCCAATCAGCCAATAGAATGCAAGCTCAATCCAAATGGCTGATTGCATCAGTCAATAGGATTTTTTCTACCTTAATTCTGATTGGCTGATAGAATTCTATCAGCCAATCGGAATTGAAGGGACGCCATCTTGGATGACATCACTTAAAGGTACCGTCATTTAGTAAGAAGACTCCAGATGAAGAGGATACTCCGCGTCGGATGTCTTGAAGATTGAAGATGCCGTCTGGATGAAGACTTCTGCCCATCTGGAGGAGCTCTTTTGCCAGGCTTGGATGAAGACTTCTGCCCCTCTGGAGGAACACTTCTGCCCAGTTGGGAGAAGACGTCTCACGGTAGGGTGATCTTCAAGGTGTTAGTGTTAGGTTTTTTTAAGGGGGGGTTGGGTGGGTTTTAGAGTAGGGTTGGTTGTGTGGGTGGTGAGTTTTAATGTTCGGGGGTATTTGTACTTTTTTTTTTACAGATAAAAGAGCTGATTACTTTGGGGCAATGCCCCGCAAAAAGTCCTTTTAAGGGCTATTTGTAATTTAGTGTAGGGTAGGGCTTTTTTATTTTGGGGGGAATTAGAGTAGGTGTAATTAGTTTAAAAATCTTGTAATTATTTTATTATTTTCTGTAATTTAGTGTTTTTTTTGTAATTTAGATAATTGTATTTAATTGTAATTAATTGTATTTAATTTAGTTAATTGTATTTAATTATAGTGTAGTGTTAGGTGCTAGTGTAACTTAGGTTAAGTTTTATTTTACAGGTACTTTTGTATTTATTTTAGCGAGATAGTTATTAAATAGTTAATAACTATTTAATACCTATTGTACCTAGTTAAAATAAATACAAACTTGCCTGTAAAATAAAAATAAACACTAACGCCTAGATTACGAGTTCTTGTCGGTAATGGTGTGCAGGGCTAACAAGCATTTTTTTCTCACTGCTCACTTAAGACAACGCTGGTATTACATTTTTTTTTAAACCCGGCGTTAGCCTCAGAAAAGTGAGCGGAGAGCAAAATTTTGCTCCACATCTCACTGTAATACCAGCACTGCTTACAGTAACGGTGAGCTGGCTAAACGTGCTCATGAACGATTTCCCCATAGGAATCAATGGGGGAGAGCCGGCTGAAAAAAAGTCTAACACCTGCAAAAAAGCAGTGTTCAGCTTCTAACACAGCCCCATTGATCTCTATGGGGAAATACATTTTATGTCTGCACCTAACACCCTAACAGGTGTTGGCAACGGCAGATTAGGGGTCAATAAGTGTAGTTAGGTGGTGGCAGCATTCGGGGAAGCAGATTAGGGGTTAATAAATATAATGTAGGTGTCGGCTATGTGGGGGGCAGCAGATTAGGGGTTCATAGGGATAATGTAGGTGGCGGCGGTGTCCGGAGCGGCAGATTAGGGGTTAATAATATAATGCAGATGTCTGCGATGTCGGGGGGCTGGCAGATTAGGGGCTAACCACTATAATAAATATATTAACCCCTAAACCTAAGTCTAACCCTAACCCTAACACCCCCTAACTTAAATATAATTTAAATACATCAAAATAAAATTACTATTATTAACTAAATTATTCCTATTTAAAACTAAATACTTACCTATAAAATAAACCCTAAGCTAGCTACAATATAACTAATAATTAAGTTGTAGCTATCTCAGGGTTTATTTTTTATTTTACAGGCAACTTTGTATTTTATTTTAACTAGGTACAATAGTTATTAAATAGTAATTAACTATTTAATAACTTCCTAGTTAAAATAAATACAAATATTCCTGTAAAGTTACAATTACACCTAACACTACACTATCATTAAATAAATTACCTAAACTAACTACAATTAATTACAATTAAATGAAATAAACTAAAGTATGAAAAACCCCCACTAAATTACAGAAAATAATAAAATAATTACAAGAATTTTAAACTAATTACGCCTAATCTAATCCCCCTAATAAAATAAAAATGCCCCCCAAAATAATACAAATCCCTACACTACACTTAATTACAAATAGCCCTTAAAATGGCTTTTTGTGGGGCATTGCCCCAAAGTAATT
The DNA here is from genome assembly GCF_027579735.1 of Bombina bombina. Classification (NCBI taxonomy): domain Eukaryota; kingdom Metazoa; phylum Chordata; class Amphibia; order Anura; family Bombinatoridae; genus Bombina; species Bombina bombina. Next base: position 963,678,926 of record NC_069504.1, on the reverse strand, counting down.
AGCTCTTTTACGTGTAAAAAAAAATACAATACCCCCCAACATTGAAACTCACCACCCACACACCCAACCCTACTGTAAAATCCACCCTATCCCCCCTAAAAAAACTAACACTACCCCCTTGAAGATCACCCTACCTTGAGACGTCTTCACCCAACCGGGCAGAAGTGGTCCTCCAGACGGGCAGAAGTCTTCATCCAGGCGGCATCTTCTATCTTCATTCACCCAGAGCGGAGCGGGTCCATCTTCAAGACATCCGACGCAGAGCATCCTCTTCCATCCGATGACTAATACTAAATGACGTCATCCAAGATGGTGTTCCTTCAATTCCGATTGGCTGATAGAATTCTATCAGCCAATCGGAATTAAGGTAGAAAAAATTCTGTCAGTGATGGGGGAACCAAAATAAAGATGTATGTATGCACAATGCACTTTTAATGTAGAAACAAGTCACTTGTCCACACACTGCTTGGACGCTATAGCAGTTGCCACTTGAAACAAAGTAAGGGGAAGTTAAAGGGACAGTCTACACCAGAATTGCTATTGTTTAAAAAGATGGATAATCCCTTTATTACCCATTGCCCAATTTTGCATAACCAACACAGTTATATTAATATACTTTTTTACCTCTGTGATTACCTTGTATCTAAGCCTCTGCAGACTGCCCCCTTATCTTAGTGCTTTTGACAGGCATGCAGTTTAGCCATTCAGTGCAGACTCCTAAATAACTACATGGGAGTGAGCATATTGTTATCTATATGACACACATGAACTAGTACTGTCTAACTGTGAAAAACTTTCAAAATGCTCAGAGCTAAGAGGCGGTTTTCAACGGTTTAGAAATCAGTTTGAGCCTACCTAGGTTTAGCTTTTGAAAAATACCCCCAAGGGAACAAAGCAAATTTAGTGATAAAAGTCAATTGGAAAGTTGTTTAAATTTTCATGCCCTATCTGAATCATGAAAGTTTAATTTTGACTAGACTGTCCCTTTAACCCCCACAACAACCCCTGTTGTTTCAAAATTGAGGAACCTTCACATCAAATATAACAGAGACAGTACTTAATAATCCAAAGAGACTCGCCACTCTCCTGTTGCTAGGTGTAGTCCCCTTGCTCTCTCCTTGATGTGGTATGCCCGTAGAGATAGTTTCTCCACTTGTACTTTTTCTTCCTCCACCTGACTAGCAGATGGCTGGCAGGTGCCTCCTGGTGGTAAAGAACTGCCCAAGCAGAATGGTATGAAAATTTTACCTCCGCAGCAAAGGTACATGAAAAAGTTAAACTCTCTCTTTGTGCTCACTATGGCCAATAATTTGCAAATATCCACAGAAAAAAAGTTGTCAGGAGCACCAGAAAGAGAGTTAAAAATAAAACTTTATTAAGTCAAGGGATTGACGTTACCCCAGGGTAAGAGACAAAAAAGACAAATTTAAAAACAGTAGACAAAAAGGCTGACCGGTTTCAGCGTCTGCCTTAATCCTAGCCTGCTTAAAAACTGACTGTTAGTTAGCAGTTTAAAAACCCACCTCTGTAATTCAATTGGTTGTGAAATTCACACCTCTTTCTTAATCAACCAATGTTATGTTACTGACGTAAGAACACCTGTGTTGTCTAATTATTCTTATCTAAACTATTTCACCAAAAAGCTATTTATTTGAAGGAATTAAATCAATTTGTTTAATTAATAAATGTATTGTGTTTTAGGTACCAATAAAAAAAAACAGCATAGATCTCTACCTATCATTTGTGAAAAAAGTTGTATACACGGACTAATTGTAGTGTTTGTGCACTTATGTTTTTAAAACACTAGCCACCCTTTTCTTTCCAACAAAGGAGAGAAGGGAAAGGGGGGATGGGGGAAGAAAGGGAGAGGTAAGGAAAGGGAAAGGGGGGGAGGGGGAGGAAGGAGGTGGAAGGGGAAAAAGAAAAAAGAAGAAGGAAGAAAGAAGAAAGAAAGGAAGAAAAAAGAAAAAAAGGGGGGGGTAGATTACCAAAAGTTGATAAGATCAAATTCCGAATTAAGACCTTCTGGAACCTTGGTTTTTAACCGAAAGATCCAGAAGGCCTCCCTTTCACCCAATTTACAGGTTCTGTCTTCCCCTCTTCTTTGTACAGGGACTCTCTCAATGATGGTCCATGTGAAGAATTTTGGTGTACACCTGAGAAGTGGTTAATTAAGGGTGTTGTAAGTATACCTGCCCTTATATCTGCCAAGTGCTCCTTTATTCTGACCCTTGCCTCCCTGGTCGTTAAACCCACATACTGGAGGGCACAATGAGTGCACAAGACCAAATATACTACAAAGTTCGATCGAAAATTCAAGCAAAGGCTCTTCTGAAAACTTTCTCCAGTGACAAGAGACACAAAAGTGTCCCCTGTAGTCATTTTTTCACATGCCTTACAAGAGAGATAATTGCATCTAAATGTGCCATTTAATCTCAGCCAAGCTGAGCCACTTATTTCCTCTTGTTTCAATTTGGTAGGGGCTATTATATTACCTATCGTTCTGTTCCTCTTGTATGTGAATCTTATGCCTTCCATTACTGTTTCTTTCCATGCGTCATCAGCTAAGAGCAGTTGGTAATTGTTCTTAATTATATCACATATCTGATTATATTGTTTTGAATAGTCAGTTGTGAATTGAATTTTCTTGATATTAGTAGGTTCCTGCCCCCTCCAACCTTTGCTCCTGTTTTTATCTTTGTTTCTAGTTTGTTTAAGTAGTTCCTCTCTACTGATTCTGGTGACAACGTTCCTTTCCTTAGTTACAACTGATCGTTGGTAACCACTCTCTAATAACCTATCTGCTAGTTCATCCGCTTATTTCTCATATGTATGGTAACTGGTGCAGTTCTTTTTCAGGTGGATAAACTGACCTCTCGCTACACCTCTGAAAACTCCCTTTGGGTGACAACTTGATGCGTGAAGGAGGGAATTCCCTGATATGGGTTTGCGATAGGTTGCTGTTTTAATCTTTTGGCCTATATGTCCCTTTAGTGTGATATCCAAAAAGTTTACTGTGTGTTCTTGAATCTCTGAGGTAAAACTAATGCCTACAGTCTTATGGTTAAGTCCCCTTATGAAATTCTCCAGATCCTCTCTCGATCCTTTCCAAATTAAAAGGAGATCGTGAATGTAGCGCCTGTACCACACTATCTCCCGTCTGTAGGGGTTTCGTTCTCCAAAGATGTGGGAGAGATCCCACCAACCCATAAATAGGTTGGCATAGGAGGGGGCAAATTTTGCCCCCATTGCCGTCCCACGCCTCTGGAGAAAGAACTCCCCCTCAAACAAGAAATAGTTGTGGGTCAGGAGAAAGCTGGTGACCCTCAGAATGTATTTGATAAACTCCTGTTCACCTGAGAACTCCCTAGATAGAAAGAATTCCAATGACTCAAGTCTTTTCTCATGAGGTATTGTAGAATAAAGAGACTTAACATCGACTGTGAGCCAATTGAAATTCTTCTGCCAGGTAACTTCCGAAAGTAAATTTAGGACATGTTTTGTGTCAGCCAGAAAACTCCAGAGGGTGCTCACAATTGGCTGCAGGATACCGTCCAGCCATTCCGAAAGATGCTCTAATAATGAGCCAATTCCACTCACAATTGGCCTCCCTTGAACATTTTCAATGGGCTTGTGTACTTTCGGTAAATGGTTAAACACAGGTATGGCTGGATTCTGCACTAGTAAGTATGTTTTTGTTTCCTGGTTAATGTAACCTAGCTCTACCCCGTCGTCCACAAGGGAGGCCAATTGACGCTGGATTTCTCATAATTTCTCATAATAAGACTCCATATTCAGTTGCCTAAAGGCTTCTTGGACAAAATTTTGCCTGTCCTGAACCACAATTGCTCCGCCCTTATCTGCAGACCTCACTACTATATTCTTGTTCTTTCTCAAATTTTCTAAGGCTGCCTTTTGCTTTCTTGTGATATTAGATTTCTGTCCCCTTTGTGTGATGTAAATGAGCTTAACTAAGTCACTCTCCACCCATTTCTGGAATTTCTCCAATAGGGGGCCCCTACTTTGTATGGGGTAAAAAGAGGATTTAGCCTTTAATGTTGGGGCATTAAGGCCCCTACACTCTCTGTTATCAACATCTCCTTGGAGTGACTCCAGAACCCTAACATCACAGAGCTCTTGAAAGTCCAACACTATGCTGGGATCTCTCTGTACCTGTGTACTCTCAATGGAATCTGGACTCTCATTCGGTTAGGTTTTGTATCATCTTATTTAAGTCCAATAAAGTCTCGAATAAATTGAAATCCACAGTTGGTACAAAAGTTAAACCTAAACTGAGAACCTCTAATTCAAATTTATTCAAAACATAACTTGACAAATTAATAACATTTAGTCCCTGTAGTTGCCCCTCATCCATCCTCTCCTTTGGGGGTATCTTCTCTGCTCTCTTGGATGTTGGTAATGATCTTGACTGTCTCTTCCCCCCCCTTCTGATGCTCTTGGGGGTACTTGAAAAACCTGTTCAAGTTGGGATCTTTCTGATTCCCCTAAGTGCTCCTGAGTTGCACTCGGATGGGCAGGTTCCTCCCTATAGTGTGAAGTAGTTGGGATAGAATTTGGTCCTTTGTGCTTCAGGATTGGTGGTAGTCGGTTGGGCCCTTCTTTTGGCCTTACCGCAGGTTCTTGTATTGCCTGATCCTCCCCTCCAGAGGAGGAGCCCTCGTCCCTTCGCTTTCCTGGAAATTCACTTGCCTGTCTTTGTTATTATTGGATCTATTGCCTCTCCTCCGTCTATTGAAATGGGGAACCTGTTTGTTTTGTTCCTTTCTTAAGGCAAAACAATCTCTCCTGTTCCAGGCGTAAACTCTATTCAGATTATAATCTTGTAGATCTCTCAGGTATTTTGTGCGTTTTGTTTCAAGTAATACAGCCTTAGCCTCTGCCAATACTTTTTGTAAAGTGGCATCAAATTTCAAGAAACTTGGTTCTTCAACTCTCTTATTGAGCTCATCTTGTAATTCTTTGATTTTAATACCGAGATCCTCAATAGCTTTATGCTTGAAATCACAAATCAATTTAATTAATTTGAAAGAGCACTGTGTTAAGTGGTCATTCCATTTTTCCATGAAAGACTTGTCATCTGTGATAAATTTGGTCCTCTTTAATGAGGAGAAATTCCACCTCCTCAAATAAATTAATCAAACTGTAGTTTGTTTTGTTGAGAGAAAAGATTTGGTTACAGTCCCAAGCTGCAGCTTCCCTGTCTTTGGCTGACCGTAGGGAAAACAACACAGGTGTCCTAGTTACAGTGCTCTCACCCTGCATACCTTAGGCTGCGGAGTACCATACAATAATATTTTTGTGCAATACACCCTGAGCTCGGCCACAGCTCAAGCAAATGCTTAATACAGTCAGAGTGATGGGGGAACCAAAATAAAGATGTATGCACAATGCACTTTTAATGTAGAAACAAGTCACTTGTCCACACACTGCATGGACGCTATAGCAGTTGCCACTTGAAACAAAGTAAGGGGAAGTTTCAAAATTGAGGAACCTTCACATCAAATATAACAGAGACAATACTTAATAATCCAAAGTGTCTCACCACTCTCCTGTTGCTAGGTGTAGTCCTCTTGCTCTCTCCTTGATGTGGTATGCCCGTAGAGATAGTTTCTCCACTTGTACTTTTTCTTCCTCCACTTGACTAGCAGATGGCTGGCAGGTGCCTCCTGGTGGTAAAGAAATGGAAATTTTACCTCCGCAGCAAAGGTGCATGAAAAAGTTAAACTCTCTCTTTGTGCTCACTATGGCCAATAATTTGCAAATATCCAGAGAAAAAAGGTTGTCAGGAGCACTAGAAAGAGAGTTAAAAATAAAACTTTATTAAGACAAGGGGTTGACGTTACCCAAGGGTAGTGATGTCGCGAACCTAAAAATTTAGGTTTGCGAACGGCGGACTCGAACTTCCGCAAATGTTCGCGAACCGGCGAACCGGGCAAACCGCCTTTGACTTCAATAGGCAGGCAAACTTTAAAACCCACAAGGACTCTTTCTGGCCACAATAGTGATGGAAAAGTTGTTTCAAGGGGACTAAAACCTGGACTGTGGCATGCCGGAGGGGAATCCATGGCAAAACTCCCACGGAAAATTACATAGTTGATGCAGAGTCTGGTTTTAACCCATAAAGGGCCTAAATCACCTAACATTCCTAAATTGTTTGGAATAACATGCTTTAAAACATCAGGTATGATGTTGTATCGATCAGGTAGTGTAAGGGTTATGCCCACTTCACAGTGACAGACCAAACTCCCCATGTAACGCACCGCAAACAACCACAAACAGTCCATTTGCACAACCACGAGATAGATAGATTTGATAGATAGATACATTGAAGGCAACTTCAATTAGATTACACTAGCAGACTGATGTTTCACAGTCAAAAAATATATTTTTTTTAAATATTTACACTACTGTTATAACAAATATGATTGGTGGCACTAGTTGGCAAGTGGGCCTGGCACACACGCTGGGAGGAAGGCAACTGCAATTAGATTGCACTAGCAGACTGATGATTAACAGTCAAAAAAGTTTTTATTTAAAATATTTACACTACTGTTATAACAAATATGATTTGTGGCACTAGTTTGAAAGTGGGTCTGGCACACACGCTGGCAGACAGGCAACTGCAATTAAATAACAATAGCAGACTGATGTAAAAGTTTTTTTTTAAAAAAGTTACACTAATGTTACAACAGATAGGAGTGATGGCACTCAGGATAGAAGTAGGCACAGTATGTGCTGGCAGCCTGACACACAGGCTGGCACTAGTGGCAGGCTGGCCTGGCAACTAAAATTAAATAACACTGGAAGACTGATGCAAAAGTTTTTTTTTTACAAAATTTAAACTAATGTTACACCAGATAAGAGTGGTGGACTGGCACTGAGGATGGAAGTAGGCACAGTATATGCTGGCAGCCTGACACACAGGCTGGCACTAATGGCAGCCAGGCTGGCCTGGCAACTAAAATTAAATAACACTAGAAGAGGACTGATGTAAAAAAAAATAATCAAAAAATGGAAAATTAAATTAGATTACACTAGCAAAATGATTTAAAAGTTTTTTTTAAAAATTTACAATAATGTCAAGCAGATATGAGTGGTGGCTGGCACAGAGCAATTAACCACAGTACATTATATGCTGTGTGAGCCTGAGACACAGGCCTGATAGAAAATGAAATTAGATTACACTAGCAAAATGATTTAAAAGTTTTGTTGTTTAAATTTACACTAATGTTAAGCAGATATGAGTGGTGGCTGGCACAAAGCAATCAACCACAGTATATGCTGTGTGAGCCTGAGATACAGGCCTGATAGAAAATGAAATTAGATTACACTAGCAAAATGATTTAAAAGTTTTGTTGGTTAAATTTACACTAATGTTAAGCAGATATCAGTGGTGGCACTAATCACAGTATATGCGGTGAGCCTCACTCACAGGCTGAAAGCCAGGCAAATGCAAATAAAATTACAAATAAAAAAAAAAATGACCAAAGTTATAGCCCTAAAAAGGGCTTTTTGGGGTGCTGTCCTTACAGCAGAGATTATATGAGTCCTTCAGGACTGTAGTGGACACTAAATACACTAGCCTAGCTATCTATTTCCCTATAATGTCAGCAGCAGCAACACTAAAGCTCCTCTGACTAAGAAAGCAAGATCGTAATGAATCTAAAATGGCTGCTGCCAAGGAGCTGGGAGGGTCTGTGAGGGAGTGTCTGCTTCAGATTGGCTCAAATGTGTCAGAAGGCTGTGAGATACAGGGTCAAACTTTCCTCAATGATGACACATAAGGGGCAGATCGAACATCGCATATGTTCACCCGCAACGGCGAACGCGAACAAGCTATGTTCTCCGGCAACTGTTCTCCAGCGAACGGTTCGCAACATCACTACCCCAGGATAAGAGACAAAAAAGACAAATTGAAAAAAAAATAGACCAAAAGGCTGACCGGTTTCGGCGTCTGCCTTAATCCCTTTGAATTGAATTACAGAGGTGGGTTTTTAAACTGCTAACAAACAGTCAGTTTTTAAGCAGGCTAGGATTAAGGCAGACGCCGAAACCGGTCAGCCTTTTTGTCTACTGTTTTTTAATTTGTCTTTTTTGTCTCTTACCCTGGGGTAACGTCAACCCCTTGACTTAATAAAGTTTTATTTTTAACTCCCTTTCTGGTGCTCCTGACAACCTTTTTTCTCTGGATATTAGAAAAAACTCTATTGGCTGATCCAATCAGCCAATAGGATTGAGCTTGTATTCTATTGGCTGTTCCAATCAGCCAATAGAATGCAAGCTCAATCCTATTGGCTGATTGGATCAGCCAATATGATTGAACTTCAATCCTATTGGCTGATTGCATCAGTCAATAGGATTTTTTCTACCTTAATTCCGATTGGCTGATAGAATTCTATCAGCTAATCGGAATTGAAGGGACGCCATCTTGGATGACGTCACTTAAAGGTACCGTCATTTAGTGTTAGTCATCGGATGGAAGAGGATGCTCTGATGGCTTGAAGATGGACCCGCTCAGCTCCAGATGGATGAAGATGGAAGATGCCATCTGGATGAAGACTTCTGGCCGTCTGAAGGTCCTCTTCTGCCCGGATCAGATGAAGACCACTTCTGCCCCGTTGGGTGAAGACGTCTCAAGGTAGGATGATCTTCAAGGGGGTAGTGTTAGGTTTTATTAAGGGGGGATTGGGTGGATTTTAGAGTAGGGTTGGGTGTGTGGGTGGTGGGTTTTAATGTTGGGGGGTATTGTATTTTTTTTACAGGTAAAAGAGCTGATTACTTTGGGGCGATGCCCCGCAAAAAGCCCTTTTAAGGGCTATTTGTAATTTAGTATAGGGTAGGGATTTTTATTATTTTGGGGGGCTTTTTTATTTTATTAGGGGGATTAGATTCGGTGTAATTAGTTTAAAATTCTTGTAATTATTTTTTTATTTTCTGTAATTTAGTGTTTGTTTTTTTGTACTTTAGTTTATTTAATTTAATTGTAATTAATTGTAGTTAGTTTAGGTAATTAATTTAATTATAGTGTTGTGTTAGGTGTAATTGTAACGTAGGTTAGGGTTTATTTTACAGGTAAATTTGTACTTGTACTTGTTAGGGGGTAGGGTTAGGGTTAGACTTAGGTTTAGGGGTTAATACATTTAGTATAGTGGCGGCGACGTTGGGGTCAGCAGATTAGGGGTTAATAAATGTAGGTAGGTGTCGGTGATGTTAGGGACGGTAGATTAGGGGTCAATAAAATTAAACTAGTGTTTGTGATGCGGGAGTGTGGCGGTTTAGAGGTTAATATATTTATTACAGTGGTGGCGATGTCCGGTCGGCAGATTACGGGTTAAAAATTTTATTTAACTGTTTGCGATGTGCGGGGGGGGGCTCGGTGTAGGTGTTAATAGGTAGTTTATGGGTGTTAGTGTACTTTTTAGCACTTTAGTTAAGAGTTTTATGTTACGGCGTTAGCCCATAAAACTCTTAACTACTAACTTTTAAATGCGGTAGGAGTCTTGACAGGAGAGGGTCTACCGCTCACTTTTTCTAAGACTCGTAATAATGGCGTTAGGCAAATCCCATGGAAAAGATAGGATACGCAATTGACGTAAGGGGATTTGCGGTATGCTCGAGTCGCGGAAAAAAAGGGAGCGGTACACCTGTACCAGCCAGACTCGTAATAGCAGCGGTAGGAAAAAAGCAGCATTGGGACCTCTCAACGCTGCTTTTTAACCCTAACGCAAGACTCGTAATCTAGCAGTAAGATAGCTACAATGTAACTATTAGTTATATTGTAGCTAGCTTAGGTTTTATTTTATAGGTAAGTATTTAGTTTTAAATAGGAATTATTTAGGTCATTTTTTTTTTATTTATATTTATTTAAATTATATTTAAGTTAGGGGGGTTAGGGTTAGACTTAGGTTTAGGGGTTAATAACTTTATTATAGTGGTGGCGACTTTGTGGGCGGCAGATTAGGGGTTAATAAATGTAGTTAGGTTGCGGCAACATTGGTGGAGGAAGAGTAGGGGTTAATAAATATAATGTAGGGTTCGGCGATGTTGGGGGCAGCAGATTAGGGGTTCATAACTATAATGTAGGTGGCGGCGGTGTCCGGAGCAGCAGATTAGGGGTTAATAATATAATGCCGTGTCGGCGATGTCGGGGGCAGCAGATTAGGGGTTAATAAGTGTAAGATTAGGGGTGTTTAGACTCAGGGTTCATTTTAGGGTTTTAGGTGTAGACATAAAAAAAGTATTTCCCCATAGGAATCAATGGGGCTGCGTTTGGAGCTTTACGCTGCTTTTTTGCAGGTGTTTTTTTAAGTCTGCTCTCCCCCATTGATTCCTATGGGGAAATTGTGCACGAGCACGTTCAGCCAGCTCACCGCTAACGTAAGCAGCGCTGGTATTGAGGTGAGATGTGGAGCTAAATTTTGCTCTTCGCTCACTTTTTTGCGGTTAACGCCGGGTTTCTAAAAACCCCCGTAATTCCAGCGCTGTCTGCAATTGAGCGGTGAGCTTAAACTGCTCGTTAGCACCGCACCAATCCTAACACAAAACTCATAATCTAGACGTATATGTTTACTGTGGATATAAACATATTTCCATTGCCAAAATGCTTCTTAAAATATTTAATAATGCTCTTTCTAGCTAAAAAAAAAAGGATTGCAACATTAGGAAAAAGTATGCAACAGGAAAAACGTGAATCATTTTATAAGGTTATTATTTTCTGTTTGTTTATTTCCATAAATATACCTACCTCATAGCGATATCTCAACTGACAGTTTCTCAAATCAGCTTCTGACTGCCGTCTGGATTTCATGCAGAGATCCTGTCTGAAGAAATGTGTTAATATTGTCATGCTTGGCATAACAGAAGATAGCACTCTGCAACAGAATGGAATGAGATATGGTGACCCGTTGATGCAAAGGGAATCAACCAAAAAATAAAAAAAGCACGTTTGACTGAAAATTCAGTAACAAGTTCTTGCTCACTACACTGGACCTGGCATTCACTTGTTCAAGCATGTTAAAAAATAACTTTCAGAAGTCCAATATTCTTGTTTATACTTCACAATATATAATGCCAGAAAATGGCGTTGATCATTTTGTGTTTTTAGTCTAGAAAAAAACCAGTAACAGAATAGTTACTGACACAACTGTACAACTTGTGCTAGCACAGCATTATAAAATAAAATCTCAAGTAAAATAACTGAGATATTGTTGTTTTTCTCTCAGGCATATGGTGGAATCCTAATTTGATTTGTAATGTCAATTATGACACTGGAAACAGAAGTGCTTTAAAACTCTTTGATCATTACTTTATTCTTCACTGGTTTCTAAAACATCATGTGAAACAGGAAGAGAGAATGGATATGTTTGTTTTTGTTTTTTTAACTGGGAATGCAAGAAAAAGGAACTGAATCTCAGTGTATTTGAGTATTTCATTTTACAATGATAACACAAATCAAAGATGGCTGCCTGCTATTTCTAAAGCAAAGTAAAGAATAGCTCCCTTGCCTTATTTTAGGTCTCCTGTTGTCTGGATTCTCTATTGCATAAGTACATCTTGAGGTAAAAATGGGTGGTATCCTGCTTCTGTACTCTATACTTTCATGTGCACAAAGTGACAGAAAGGTCAGTTTACATTAAGAGTTGTGCAAGATAATGATGAGAGATCCCTGCATGACCACTGCAAAAGTTGAGGTTGAATTTTTCTAATAATCTAAAGGTTGCAATTCAGGCCTGAGCTGTAACATATATGTCCTATTAAATTCTTTTTATAAAATAGGTCACCTACATAGCTCTAGGAAGTGTAACTGCATTCTTCATTTTTATTAAACTTAAATAGCATAAAACTGAACTGTGTGCAATGAATGAGGAAATATTAGAATTTCATTATATTTTATTTCGATAAGCTTATACTGTAATATTGCACTTTCATCAGAATAGTACTACATGGTCTTCCTATTAAATTGTCATTGGCAAAAAAAGTGCTGTTCAAAACAGAGTTACGGTCATAATCAATGGCGGTTTTATAGAGATCTGGGGGATTCTATGCATCCACAGTCTCCACAGTAGCTTCTGCAATTACTAAAAGTAGTAATAGTAATAAATTTGCAAGGAAGTCATTTTTTTTGCATGTCTCTTGCTCTAGCCAGGATGACAGAAATAGTAAAGATTGATAAGCCACTTAATATCAACTTCTGCCCTCAGTATGATGCTTTGTGGTACCTTTGTTAGCAGTTCCTCTATCTTTAAAGGCACAAAGCAGTGCAGTAGTTAAATGCTCTCATGTTTAGAAAGTTTTTCTATTCCAAACCTTTGAGCCTCTATGTTTTTATCTTCATAAAGGGGTTAAACATAAAGTCTGCTCCAGAGTTACAATGCATTTCTGCTCCTAACCTGGATGCAGGCTCTTGAGCCAATGAGGAGCGATATGTGGGCAAGTTTTCCCACTTTGATCAATACATCGTCAGGCCCACGAGGAATTGCCTTTTTGGCTTAATCAGTCTCGCAATCTATGGGTTTGGCAATATATTTGAAAACAATAGGGATTGCAGCTTCAGGAAAAATCTGCCCACATCACTACTACTCACTAGCAATCTAGCTTTCTAACACAACATAGATTGTGCATTCGCTGAAATTAAAAACAGTTTCTTTGTAGGAACACTTACAATTTTGCATATGTAAACTAAGTTTCAAAGTACAGTCACTAGATATCACACACTGGAAAGTATGCATCTAATATGGAGGACAGTGCTTTGAATATTACAAACTCAAGACAATGTTTCCCCTATTAAAATACAAGTTATTCCCACGGAGCGCCCATCAAACTCCCATGGAAAGCCTTATATATACATTATATCTGTGATCTACCTTGCTAATAAAGACAAAAAAAATCTTTCTATTAAACCTAAAGGAGCTGTGGGGATTCATGTTCATACAATTATTTACTTACATATATTTTTTATTGTATAAGGTGATCATATGTATTTTAAACATTGTTGTCATTTTAAAAAGGGTTTTATTTCTGCATATATATTTTTTTAGACTGAAGAATTTTTTTTTTGCATTATTAATATTTCATAGTAGATGCAATTTTATAGATTTACATAACTGCATTATTTTTAACATTGCAAAGTTAAAGTATGAAATATAGCAATGTAAAGCTATACATTTACATATAAAGCACCATTAGATCCACCACAACTTAACAAAACTACATCATTAACCCCTAAAGAGCCATAACTCCCACCGCAACCTAAGCCCACTACACTATTAACCCCTAATGCACCATAACCCCCACCATTAAGCATGCCCACTACACTATTAACACCTAAAGCTCCGTAACCACCACCACAACTTAAGCAAACTACTCTATTAACCCATAAAGCACCATAACGCCCTCCACATCCTATGCCCACAACATTATTAACCCCTAAAGTGTCATAACACCACCGCAACCTAAGCCCACTACATTACTAACCACTAAAGCTTTTGAATTTTTCCAGGTGAGTCAGTCTAGGACTATTTTAGTTCACAACGTTTCAAAGTTGCACACAGTTTAAAGGGACAGGAAAGTCTGATTCAGATGCAATGTTAAATAGCTTTTCAATTTACTTTTGTCATCAAGTTTGCTTTGTTCTCTTGGTATAATTTATTGAAAGCTAAACCTAGGTAGGCTCATAAGCTGATTTCTAAGCCCTTCAAAACAGTTTCTTTTCGCAATGAATTTTACAGGTTTTCACAGTTTTTACACAGTTAGACAGTGATAGTTCATGTGTGCCATATGAATAACGCTGTGCTCCCTCCCGTGGGGTTATGCAGGAGTCAGCACTGATTGGCTAAAAAACAAATTTTTAAAAAGCACTGAGATAAGGGGGCAGTCTGCAGAGACTTAGATACAAGGTAACCACAGAGGTAAAAAAGTGTAAATTACAACAGTGTTGTTGGGGAGTGGAGCCAACAACAGATGAGAGTGGTCGCACATAAACAGAGCTCCTAAGCAGATGGAGATAAATAAATAGTACTAACATATAATTTAGGAATTTTAGCCCAAAATACTAGGATATCATATCCAACTGAGCTTATCCTGCAACTATGGATTCTCCAGTTAAGCCCAACAACTACCTGTGAGACAGAGCTGAGAGCACTACAAGACCCAGGCAAAGTCCTGGGCTCCAGACCATCTTCAGGGTAATGGATTATATACTAATTGGCAGGGGAACATGATCTGAGACACCTAATTGCAGCCGATACAGATCACTCTTCTACATGAGACCGGCACTTGGTGAAATAACGCTGCAGACCCAGCAAGAGCAAAAGACCCGGTATCGTCATCAGAAAACCAACTCACCAAAGGAAGCATGCATCGGAGGACACAAGACACGGTTGAGATATCCCAGAGTTGCGGCGTTAGAATCCTCATGGTCGCATAGCAGAGCCCAGAACTTTGGCGCAAAACTCCACCATATTTATCAACTACGCAAGGGCTTCTTCATTGCAATCAGCTGACAAGCTCAGAAAACAGAGGTGAGAACTTTATACTATTTTAGCACAGCACAACTTCATCAACCCTACATAAGTAAACGAGGCTACAAATAAGCAGTTTCTCACACTCTGCCTAATTAACGCTAGCCTGATAAAACCTCACATGCAGCACATTAAACCAACTTCCAACAGGACAGAGTGCATTTAAGACTCATTCTCTCTTTTTCCCCACTGCTGCACTACAATTTATACAGGCGTTTATACTCCTACTGAGCACAGAGACATCCTCCAGACGAAATTAACATGAGAGATTAGTAATTTAAAGACCAGACAAGACACTCTACCCCTCCTTTCACACTGAACCTGGTTTAAGTGGGTTATATCACCCATCTTCCTGTCCTTTACTGTTCAGTGAGGACATATACCCTGGGGAGTAGTGTTACCTTCACACCTGTGGGGATTTTCTATGCTGATATCCTAACAGATAGATACTACCTGGTCTCCTGACCCACTATCAAAATCTCTGAGTAATCTGGGAGATAAATCTTAACTCTAAGAAGATATAAATCTACACACCTCCAATCGACACACCATTCCTTTCTCAATTTGGGGACTTTAAGGATTCTATTATGGAGTAAATACCTCTTAGGGCCAAAATATGCCTGTCTATTGCTCAGTGTTCTTTTAAATTACCCATTGAATTGGTGTGATCTGTCTTTAATCAGCACACATCCTGATACTCAGCCTAACAACATAAATATTTGCGCATATATGCAACTGATGTTACTACCCTAATAAACCAGGAGTAAAATGTCACACTCAATGAAAAAAAACACAGACTGCAACTCCTGTCCAAAAGAACGTTGAGGGATCACTTCAGACACTCCACCTCTGACCTGCAAGATGATCCTGAAAACCCAGACTCTCCTGGATCTGAGTCTACCTATTTTTCTTTATCTGCTATGAAGGACATTCATCAAAGCCCCTTAGAGACAGTTACTACTACTTTTATACTTGACTATTTGAAGTCTATGCTAGATGCTCACCATACATCATTCTCTGCTAGACTCTCTGCTTCTACTGCTGAGTTGAAAAAGGAAATCTCCTCTATCAGATTATCTGGACTCTGTGGAAGACAAAATTGCTGACATAGAGGACAAGTCTCGCCACAACAACCTTAGGATCCGAGGGGTGCCCGAGTCTTTCTCTCTACCTGATCTTTAACCTTACCTCAAAGAGCTTTTCCACCACCTTGCACCTATAACCTCTGAATCTGAAGACATACTTGATCAAGCTCATTGCTCATTTAAACCTAAAGGCCAACCTTGTGATGTCATAGTCAGACTTCACTATTTCACTTACAAAGAGAGAATACAGAGAGCACACTTTCAAAAGACCTTACTCCCAGAAAAAATCCAAAATGTTCAAATATTTCCTGACCTATCTGCATGGACACTACAACAAAGGAAAACCTTCTCTGAGGTCACCCTAACCCTAAGAAAAAATAATATCAGATACCGATGGGGTTACCCATAAAGCTGCTGATCTTCAAGGATAATCAAATGCATACCATACAGAACATATTCCAGGAACTTGAACTCCTGAAATCCTGGAATCTAATTAACACTCACACCACTGAACCACAGTGACAACCACACCAGCTAAGGGCCACAGCTTCAGAATGGACAGCCCTCTCCCAAAGAAGACCACGCTCTCCAGATGCCTGAGCAAGTATTCACTACAAGGGACTCTTCTATACGAACTAAGTCCTTCACTTTCACAGTTCCCAAGAAGGACCTTCAGTGCCCTTTTTTTTAAATGTTTGTTAAGTATATAATGAATCTCTAATTAATTTTTTTGTTTGTGTCTATGTTATGTGCCCTAAATTATATAGTGGAAATGTTTATTTTACTAATGCCTTTCTGCTTTAAGATATACTATATGATTTCTCATATACAGATGTAAGCTTATACTTTGATTATTTTATACAAAACCACCCATCATACTTATATTATTAAGTTGGGCACACCAAGACGTTTCCACAGGGATTGCTATTCCTTTCTAAGTAACCTAAAATCCGAATGTTCTCAGTTGATTTTTTGATTCTCTCCATTTTTACTGTTATATAAATAACCTAAGAAGAGTTCCCCATATAATAGGACTATAAATGTTATTCTTGTATGATCTGTGAAAATGCTTTGAACTACCAATAAGACCTCAAGGACTACTGAGCGGAATCAAATCTACATTGATAGCTAACCAGGATACTATATCTGATAATGACTATTTAATCTTTAAAATGCCTATAATATGGTTATGTTTGTTTTCACATAGTTTAAAGGTTCAGCAATTCTTTTTTGTTTGTTTGTGTTTTTTTTTTTTCTTCTTTTCAGCTCTGATGTTATCTATTCAATAGACTTAACAGAAATGCCTATATGGCAGGACTATAAATGTGTCTCCAAATTTTTCAAACCACTCTGGACAAAAAATGTTTATACAAATGTTTGGTTATATGTTTGTTTTCACATAGTTTAAAGGTTCAGTGATTCCAGTTGTTTTTGTTTGTTGTTTTTTTTCTTGTTTTTTTTCTTCTTTCCAGCTCTGATGTTATCTATTCAAGAGACCTAACATAAATGCCTATATGGCAGGACTATAAACCACTCTGGATAATAGTAATAGTTGTTTATACAAATGTTTGGTTATGTTCATTCTACCTGTTTTTTTATTGTTAAGATAAGGATTAGCAATTTCTGCAGTTCTTCCTTTCACCCCTTTTAGGAGTCACTCCCCTCAACCATATACTAGACATTAACCTCATGAAACACACAACACTCTATATATCGCGGATTCTGAAAGTGTAGCATTACCTCCCCGGGACCACTTTTTACCCATGTCTTGGACACTTAAAATACCCTACACTAGGTGCTGTTTTTCTGGGTAAAACTAATAGGATCCTTGACGCAGGACTACTTGTTGAGTGTCACTATACAATTTCCTCTCACTGAACACTGAACAGTTTTTATTCTTCTTCAACCTCACTAACTCATATTATATAGGCGAAAAATGGCCACTTTTTCTCTCTTCTACTCTTATAATTACTTTTATATCTAGCCCCTCCCTCCCACAAGCGACCAATCTCTCCCTCACCATAGCCTTAACTGACGTTTCATCTCTATACTCAACATATTATACCCCCCCACATAACAGTGCCTCTCCTTAGGAGAGGACCACTAACGCGGTTTATCTTGTCTATACTGCACCTTCTGCTACTCAATCAATTACGACTCCCTTTACTCTATAGTGTCGAATAAGTAACACTTCATTCTTAACTCTGTTCTTTTTTTCCCCTCTCCTATCCATCTCCCCTCAACAGCAAGACCCTGACATGTACGTCCCACAATGTTAGGGGTCTTAACACCCCTAATAAACACAGTAGACTTCTAAGATACCTTTCCCATACCAAGTCCCAGGTAGCATTTCTCCAGGAGAATCACTGGGTTGATGGTTCCACTATCCCCTTTAAATCCAAACAGTACCCAACAGTTGAAAAAGCGTCTTTTGCGGGCAAATCCAGAGGGGTGGCAATTTTAATACATAAAAGTATACTGTATGAAAAAATAAATATACATGCAGATCCTCAAGGTTGGTTCCTTGTCATCAACTGTAAGTTAGATGATGTACCATATACCCTCACATCCTACTATGGCTTTCAATCACATAAATTGGCGTTACCTATTAGAGGTCTTAACCAAATTTGGATTCCTCATACAATTCTACGTCTATCAAGGCACTATATTCTTCCCCCTCAGCGTCAGAGACCTGGGACTCCATTCCCTTTCCTTTCCAATTACCAATGGGACAAGACAGGGATGCCCTCTATCCCCCCTAATATTCGCTTTGATCATGGAACCTCTTCAAATATGCAACGCGTTTCTCAGTGCTTTACCACACTGTTTCATCAGGCAGATGCCTGATGAAACAGTGTGGTAAAGCACTGAGAAATGCATTGCATATTTGAAGGAAGGTAGCTAGCAACCCCTGCCTTCTGGTTCCATTGTTTTATATTTTTATCTGTATTTTTTGTATTTTTTATTTACAATAAATCAGTTTTAAATTTTGTTTATTATACATTGGAACCATGCCTTTCCTACCTACATGTTACTCCTTAGGGAGTTATAGGCTGCATTTGTTGCAGTCTATTCTGCAGTTTTAGTTTATAGTCTCTATCCTTTGAGACTCTTCTATATATTTTGGAGTACCTGTGTTCCTGTGTCCCTGTGTTCCAGTGCCTGTGTTACCATCATATCAGTAAGCTGGTTTGCTGCTAAATATCGAGCTTGTGCCTAATAGCACTGTCTGAGTGCTCTTCACAAATTTGATTATATTGAATGAGAATCTACACTGATATCTTTTAGGTTTATTACTGGTACACACAGGCGCAGTTTTGTCTTATCTTCTCCAGATTTGATGTCATTTGGTTTCTGCAATCAGTGAGCTGGGTGGCTGTCAAACATCCAGCCCGTTTCCAATAGCACTGTCTGAGCGATCTTTACAAATTTGAGTACCCTGATTAGGGCTCTTTGAAAATTATCATTTGGTTATCTACTGGTACACACAGGTGCTTCTCTTGTTTCTTTCATCTTCCAGATTATTTGACATCCACATGTGAGGAGAGTGCAGCATTACTTTATCATTGCCATCAGATCAAAACAACAATTGTCTTCACCTATCCTTGGTTGAACTACACAGATCTTATTGGACTTTGTTGCTTGTAAATTGGTTTGTCCATATATAGCATTGGAATATTATATGTATATGTCTATTGTACCTAGAATTTTGGGTGTTAACAATACTACTACTGGTACTCACATATAACTGTTTTTGTGTGTGTGTATAGTGTGCATGCACATTGGTGTGTGTATGCTTGTGTATATAAATATATATATATATATATATATATATATATATATATATATATATATATATATATATATATATATATATATATATATATATATATATATATATAAAATATATGTATATATGTATATACATATACAGGGAGTGCAGAATTATTAGGCAAGTTGTATTTTTGAAGATTAATTTTATTATTGAACAACAACCATGTTCTCAATGAACCCAAAAAAACTCATTAATATCAAAGCTGAATATTTTTGGAAGTAGTTTTTAGTTTGTTTTTAGTTTTAGCTATTTTAGGGGATATATGTGTGTGCAGGTGACTATTACTGTGCATAATTATTAGGCAACTTAACAAAAAACAAATATATACCCATTTCAATTATTTATTTTTACCAGTGAAACCAGTATAACATCTCAACATTCACAAATATACATTTCTGACATTCAAAAACAAAACAAAAACAAATCAGTGACCAATATAGCCACCTTTCTTTGCAAGGACACTCAAAAGCCTGCCATCCATGGATTCTGTCAGTGTTTTGATCTGTTCACCATCAACATTGCGTGCAGCAGCAACCACAGCCTCCCAGACACTGTTCAGAGAGGTGTACTGTTTTCCCTCCTTTTAAATCTCACATTTGATGATGGACCACAGGTTCTCAATGGGGTTCAGATCAGGTGAACAAGGAGGCCATGTCATTAGATTTTCTTCTTTTATACCCTTTCTTGCCAGCCACACTGTGGAGTACTTGGACGCGTGTGATGGAGCATTGTCCTGCATGAAAATCATGTTTTTCTTGAAGGATGCAGACTTCTTCCTGTACCACTGCTTGAAGAAGGTGTCTTCCAGAAACTGGCAGTAGGACTGGGAGTTGAGCTTGACTCCATCCTCAACCCGAAAAGGCCCCACAAGCTCATCTTTGACGATACCAGCCCAAACCAGTACTCCACCTCCACCTTGCTGGCGTCTGAGTCGGACTGGAGCTCTCTGCCCTTTACCAATCCAGCCACGGGCCCATCCATCTGGCCCATCAAGACTCACTCTCATTTCATCAGTCCATAAAACCTTAGAAAAATCGGTCTTGAGATATTTCTTGGCCCAGTCTTGACGTTTCAGCTTGTGTGTCTTGTTCAGTGGTGGTCGTCTTTCAGCCTTTCTTACCTTGGCCATGTTTCTGAGTATTGCACACCTTGTGCTTTTGGGCACTCCAGTGATGTTGCAGCTCTGAAATATGGCCAAACTGGTGGCAAGTGGCATCTTGGCAGCTGCACGCTTGACTTTTCTCAGTTCATGGGCAGTTATTTTGCGCCTTGGTTTTTCCACATGCTTCTTGCGACCCTGTTGACTATTTTGAATGAAACGCTTGATTGTTCGATGATCACGCTTCAGAAGCTTTGCAATTTTAAGAGTGCTGAATCCCTCTGCAAGATATCTCACTATTTTTTACTTTTCTGAGCCTGTCAAGTCCTTCTTTTGACCCATTTTGCCAAAGGAAAGGAAGTTGCCTAATAATTATGCACACCTGATATAGGGTGTTGATGTAATTTGACCACACCCCTTCTCATTACAGAGATGCACATCACCTAATATGCTTAATTGGTAGTAGGCTTTCGAGCCTATACAGCTTGGAGTAAGACAACATGCATAAAGAGGATGATGTGGTCAAAATACTCATTTGCCTAATAATTCTGCACTCCCTGTATAATTCATTTTTCAGTAATATATGTGTATATGTGTTGGTAGATGTTTTTGTGTTGATGTGTAGAGCTTATACACTCATTTATCATTGTCCTAATACTCTTATTATAGCGCCCCCTATTTAGAGCTAGTTTATCATACAAGAAGTAATGTGAACCAGCTCAACTGTGGATAGTGCACAAGTGACAGAGGTATACTGCTTTAACCCAATATAAATTCAAAGTCCAAGGAGTCACCAGCACTGTAGAGTTTTAAAAAACTTTTATTGGAAACACTGATTAAAAGCGACGTTTCGGGGATTCACCCCTTAGTCATGCTATATGGCATTACGTCGCTTTTAATCAGTGTTTCCAATAAAAGTTTTTTAAAACTCTACAGTTCTGGTGACTCCTTGGACTTAGAGCTAGTTTATATTAGTCTCTTCAACAATCAGCTGGTATTATTGTCAATTTATATTGCCTATGATGTATGCATTTATTCCTGTAATGTTATTTACACTCATTCCTTCTCTTACTTCAATAAAAAAGATGACATAAAAAAATATATATATAACAGTGTTGGTTAGGCAAAACTGGGGAATTGATAATAAAAAGGGTTATCTATTTTTTTAAACAGTAAACATATTCAAGTAGACTGTCCCTGTACGTAGTGCATTGTTGCTTTTTTTTTTGCTTCTAAAACTGGATAGCCATCAATCACAGGCCTGTAGCCAGGGGATGAAAAGTATATTGCCTCTTATGAGCAGACATTATATATGTGTTTAAAGTGAATGTCAACTCAACCATACCCGTTTACGCAATATGTTACATTGATACAATTTAGGGGGACTTTCATTAATCATTTTTACAGATCCTATATGTGAACACCCGCCATTTTTCCCTCTTTTTGTTGGGGATTGACATAAACATTTGCCAATGCGGTTTCCCCCCCCCCCCCCCCGGGGTGTTCAACTCTTTTTTTCAACATCATGCACTTCTTCTGTGCATGCGTTAGAATAGAATCTACTGTTTCTGAACGTGCTTCCAGAGGAGTACCTCTCACATGATTACAGCAGGTGACGTTTGTTTTTTGGCCCCGCCCCTCTATGTAACCTAAGCAGCTGGATCAGCCAATAGGATTTGTTCTACCTTAATTCCGATTGGCTGATAGAATCCTATCAGCCAATCGGAATGCAAGGGGCGCCATCTTGGATGACGTCATTTAAATGAACCTTCATTCGTCGGGAGTCGTCAGAAGAAGAGGATGCTCCACGTTGACTGGCTTCAAGATGGACCCGCTTCGCTCCAGATGGATGAAGATAGAAGATGCCACTTGGATGAAGACTTCTGCTTGTCTGGAGGTCCTCTTCTGCCCGGATCGGATGAAGACTTCTGCCCCTCTGGAGGACCACTTGTCCCCGACTGGGTGAAGACGTCTCAAGGTAGGGTGATCTTCAAGGGGGTAGTGTTAGGTTTTATTAAGGGGGGATTGGGTGGGTTTTAGAGTAGGGTTGGGTGTGTGGGTGGTGGGTTTTAATGTTGGGGGGTATTGTATTTTTTTTTACAGGTAAAAGAGCTGATTACTTTGGGGCAATGCCCCACAAAAAGCCCTTTAAAGGGCCATTTGTAATTTAGTATAGGGTAGGGAATTTTATTATTTTGGGGGGCTTTTTATTTTATTAGGGGGATTAGATTAGGTATAATTAGTTTAAAATTCTTGTAATTATTTTTTTTTTCTTTAATTTAGTGGGGGGGTTTTGTACTTTAGTTAATTTAATTTAAATGTATTTAATTGTAGTTAGTTTAGGTAATTAATTTAATCAAGTGTAATGTTAGGTGCAATTGTAATTTAGGGTAGGATTTATTTTACGGGTATATTTGTATTTATTTTAACTAGGAAGTTATTAAATAATTAATAACTATTTAATAACTATTGTACCTAGTTAAAATAAATACAAAGTTGCCTGTAAAATAAATATAAACCCTAAGATAGATACAAATGTAACTATTAGTTATATTGTAGCTATCTTATGGTTTATTTTACAGGTAAGTATTTAGTTTTAAATAGGATTCATTTATTTAATTGTAGTTATTTTCTTTAGATTTATTTAAATTATATTTAAATTAGGGGGTGTTAGGGTTAGGGTTAGACTTCGGTTTAGGGGTTAATAAATTTAATATAGTAGCAGCAACGATGGGGCGGCAGATTAGGGGTTAATAATTGTAGTTAGGTTGCGGCGACATTGGGGGGGGCAGATTAGGGGTTAATAAATATAATGTAGGGTTCGGCGATGTTGAGGGCATTAGATTAGGGGTTCATAAGTATAATGTAGGTGGTGGCAGTGTCCGGAGCGGCAGATTAGGGGTTAATAATATAATGCAGGTGGCGACGATGTCGGGGGCGGCAGATTAGGGGTAATAAGTGTAAGATTAGGGGTGTTTAGACTCGAGGTTCATGTTAGGGTGTTAGGTGTAGACATAACTTTTGTTTCCCCATAGGAATCAATGAGGCTGCGTTAGAAGCTGAACGCTGCTTTTTTGCAGGTTTTTTTTCAGCCCGATCTGCCCCATTGATTCCTATGGGGAAATCGTGCACGAGCACGTTTTGCAAGCTCACTGCTACCGTAAGCAATGCTGGTATTGAGGTGAGATGTGGAGCTAAATTTTGCTCTACGCTCACCTTTTTGCGACTAACGCCGGGTTTAAAAAACCTGTAATACCAGCGTTGTCTTAAGGGAGCGTTGAAAAATAAATGCTCGTTGGCAACGCACCCCTGTTACCGCAAAACTCGTAATCTCGGTGAGGGTTTTTTATGACACACTACATATAGGCCCAGATCACAAGGGGAGCGCAAAAATATTAGCGCTATTGAGAGCTAAAACTGTACAAGTTAAATAAGTAGATCTCTTATTCTTATGCTTGTATTACAAATTAAAAGTAAAAAATGTGCACTAACATCTGTAGGTCTGATAGCACTACCACGCTAACTAGACTTCAATGGGATGTGCTACAAAAGTCTGTTCTTTCCTTTACTTGCATGCTCAGTTGAAAGTGTGTTAGGAAATACTTCAAATACATTTTTCTTATGGTAATTCCAGTAAAAACAAAGTTTCAAAGTAAATGTAAGAGATTTGTATGTAATTGGCATTCCACTTGACATATTGAAAAATAGTCATAAAAATGTAACTGGACTAAAATAAATGGAATAATGAAAAATACATTTTGCAGTAATATTACAAAAGATATTTACAGTATGGTAAGAATAGCATTATGCAGTCAGAGATAAGTTACAGCCACATAACAATACATATTATACCTAAAACTCACCTAGATTACGAGTTTTGAGTGCTATAGGGAAAGTAAAGAACGCCACAAAAGTTGTACTATTTAACCCCCTATAGCGCTGCTTTTACAAGTTTAAAAATCCGGCTTGTGCAGGCGATATGGCTGCGCTGAGCTCCATACTGCACACAATACAAGCGCTGTGTTTGACATGCTCGTGCACGCTTTCCCTATAGACATCAATGGGGAGAGCCGGCAAAAAAAAGTCTCTCACCTGCGATCGCGGAAACAAAAGCTCCGTAACGCAGCACCATTGATGTCTATGGGGAAAAAGAAACTACAGTTTAAACCTAACACCCTAACATAACCCCCGAGTCTAATCACCCCTAATATGCCGCAACTGATATTGCCGCCACTATACTAAAGTTATTAACCATCTATTCCGCCGCACCCCAACATCGGTGCAACTATATTAAAGTTATTAAACCCTATTCTGCCACTCCTAATATCGCCGCCACCAAAATAAAGCTATTAACCCTTAAACCTCTGGCCTCCCACATTACTACCACTAAATAAACATATTAACCTCTAAACCTCCAGCCCCCCACATTGCAAATACCTAAATTAAACTATTTACCCCTAACCCTAACATAACCCTAACATAACCCTAACCCTAACACCACCTAACTTTAACATAATTAAACTAGATCTAAATTAAACTTAGTTATTAACTTAATAAACCTATTAACCCCTAAACCCCTGCCCCCCACATCGCAACAACCTAAATTAAACTATTAACCCCTAACTCTAACACCCCCTAACTTTAAAATAAATAAAATAGATCTAAATTAAATTTACAATTATTAACTAAATAATACCTAGTTAAAACTAAATACTTACCTGTAAAATAAAACCTAAGCTAGCTACAATATAAACTAATAGTTACATTGTATCTATCTTAAGTTTTATTTTTATTTCACAGGTAAGTTTGTATTTATTTATTTGTTATTTTATTTTTTATTTTTTTATTGAGGCAAGGTTAGGCATACAAAGTATTAAGGCATTCCACAATTGCTGTTAAAAGAAACATGCTACAGTGCTCTTCACGCAAAAAAATATAATATGAATACAGGCAATGTAGGCAAAGTCAATTAGTAATACAACAGAGTAACCAATATACATAACGCCATATAAAGAAATAATTTGAACATGCCCCTGAAAATCTAAGCCTCCCCTCTCAGGCAAAGGGCCACTCTTGGGCCCCTGATTAAGTAAAAATATACTGTAATGGGAGGTTGTCTGCCAGAGAAAAGACCTCTCATGGATCTTATTATGTTTACCTCAGGTTTTGGATTTTATGCTTTTAATGCAATAACTGAAAGTTTAAGATACTAGTAGTGCCATAACTGTAGATATAAAATGCTAAGACATAAATATAATAGGCTCAAACATCTGCCAATCAAATAAGATATAACTAGGAAGTCCCTCTTACCATAAAAAAATGGAGAGTTAGAGTAATGGAATTGCTCAGAAGGCATATAGAGGCCATTTTAAGTTTATAATAATACATGAGATAGGGCTTACAAGTTAAATCTGTTTGTATTTATTTTAACTAGGTAGACTAGTTAGTAAATAGTTATTAACTATTTACTAACTACCTAGCTAAAATAAATACAAACTTACCTGTGAAATAAAACCTAACCTGCCGTACACTAAAACCTAACATTACAAAAAATAAAAAAACCTACCATTACAAAAAAGAAAAAACCTACCATTACAAAAATATAAAAATCTACTATTACAAAAAATAAAAAATAAAAAATATCCAAAAAAATAAAGATTTTTCCTAATCTAATACCCTTAAAAAATGTAAAACAACGTAAATAAACTACCAAGGGCCCTTAAAAGGGCCTTTTGTAGGGCATTGCCCTGAGTTAAACAGCTCTATTGCTAAAAAAAAAAAAAAATACAAACACCCCCTAACACTGTACAAACCCCTATCCTCCAAACCACCAAGGGCCCTTAAAAGGACCTTTTGTAGGGCATTAAACATCTCTTTTGCTACGAAAAATAAAACACCCCCTAAAAATATACATTACACAAAATAAAAAACAAAATCATCCAAAATAAAAAGAATTACACTTAATCTAACAGCCCTATCAAAATAAAAAAAGCCCACCAATAATAAAAAAAACCTAGCCTACAATAAACTACCAATGGTCCTTAAAAGGGACTTTTGTGGGGCATTGCCCCAAAGATATCAGCTCTTTTACCTGTAAAAAACCCCCACAAAGACACCCCCAACACTAAAACCCACTAACCAACCAACCCCTCCAAATAAAAAACTATCTAAAATAACCTAAGCTAACCATTGCCCTGAAAAGGGCATTTGTATGGTCATTGCCCTTAAAAGGGCATTTAGCTCTTTTACATTGCCCAAACCCTAATCTAAAAAAAAATTCACTCAAAAAACCTTAAAAAAACCTAACACTAACCCCCAACGATCCACTTACAGTTGTTGAAGTCCCGCTTGAAGGATCCATCCAGCCGGCGAAGTCATCATCCATGCGGCAAGAAGTCTTCATCCAGGCAGCCTCTTCTATCTTCATCCAGCCGGAAAAGTCCTCATCCATGTGGCAAGAAGTCTTCATCCAGACGACCTCTTCAATCTTCATCCAGCCGGTGCGGAGCGGGTCCATCCTGAAGACATCCGGCGTGGAGCATCCTCTTCATACGGTCGCCACTGTATACTGATTCTTCAATGCAAGTGACACAATCCAAGATGGCGTCCCTTGCATTCCTATTGGCTGAAAGATTTCAATCAGCCAATAGGAATTAGAGCTGCTAAAATCATATTGGCTGTTCCAATCAGCCAATAGGATTGAGCTCTCATCCTATTGGCTGTTCCAATCAGCCAATAGGATTGAGCTCTCATCCTATTGGCTGTTCCAATCAGTGTGGGGGGCTTTCGGTTTAGGGTTTAATTGTTTATTTTAGTTTATTTTGTTTTGGGGGCTTGTGGTTTAGGGGTTAATAGGTTTATTATAGCGGCGGTGTGGGTAGACAGCAGATTAGGGGTTAATAATATTTAAATAGTGTTTGTGATGCGGGAGGGCGGCAATTTAGGGGTTAAAATGTTTATTATAGTGGTGACGATGTTGGGGAGCGGTGGAATAGGGGTTAATACATTTTATTAGTGGCGGCGATGTCGGGAGCGGCAGATTAGGGGGTTAATAAATGTATTATAGTGTTTGCGATGCGGGAGGGTCTCGGTTTAGGGGTTAATAGGTAGTTTATGGGTGTTAGTGCACTTTTTAACACTTTAGTTATGAGTTTTATGTTACAGCTTTGTAGCGTAAAACTCTTATCTTCTGTCTTTAGATGGCATTACAGATCTTCTCGTTTTAGGCTGTAACGCTCACTTTTTAGCCAGAACGCAAAAATCGTAATACTGGTGCTATGGAAATCCCATGAAAAAGTGTCATTTTTACGAGTGCATTACTGACATTGCGTTACTGGCTAAAAGATGTGTGGTAAAGCTATGCTGAGAAGACTTGTAATGGCTGCGGTGCTGTTTTAACGCTGAAAATGCCATTTCAGCGTTACGAGCCTCAACGCAAAACTCGTAATCTAGGTGAAAGTATTAAATTAACATTATTAATATAAATATGAACAACATTACAAATACAAATTTGCTTTTGTTCCTTATAACACAATTTACAGTAAACTTTCTTTTGTGCATAGACAACAGAAATACATGTAACCAAAACAACATCAAAATATAAATGTGTTGTTCAAAATCGCAAAGCTTATGACTTTGTTATGCATAACAATATGTGGTGCTATCCATCTGAATATTATAAAATATGAATGTTATTTGTAAAGTGTGTGATTACTGGCTACAGATCCTAATTTCTTACTTACAGTTTATAAAGGAAGGCAGATTAAATACATGTCTATACCCATCTACTTTAAAAATCTCTTTTTAATGATTTACCTGCAGAATATTGTTCCACTAATATAATAACCTATAGAGTCCTCTGTTAAAGGGACATGAAGCCCAATTTTTTTTCTTTCATTTTCAGACAGAGCATACAATTTTAAAAATGATTCCAATTTACTTCTATGATCAGATTTACTTTTTTCCTATACTCTTCTTTGTTGAAGAGATATCTGGATAGGTTGCATGCACATTTCTGGAGCACTACAGGAAATAGTGCTGCCACCTAGTGCTCATGTTAATGTATAACATTGTTGCAAAACTGCTGCCATAAAGTACTACAGAGAAGTGCATGCACCTTAGCTTACCTTCCTGCTTTTGAACAAAAGGTAACAAGAGAACTAAGAAAATATGATACATTGGAAAGTTGTCTAAAACTGTATTTTCAATCTGAATCATTAAAAAAGTGGGTTTTATGTCCCTTTAAAGATGCACTATTAAATAGTCTAAATTAAAGGTACCACATAATTTTGCTTGACAAAGAGACAAGCTGTTTGATACTACTACATTCCAAATCATGCTAAATGGACTAATCTGTCTATAAATGTTATTTCTGTGGCCTATACGTCAATATGGTTTTCTGCTATTTTGTCCTTTTCTCTTATTGCTAAACAATGAGCGCTACTTAGTCTTCATTCACTGCAAGATTAGTGTAAAGTATTATTAAATTCTATAGAACCTTGTTTCTTTATAATGTGGAAATCTCCATAAATGAAGCATTTTCTTTTTTGTTCATATTTTTATTCAATTACATGTCCTCGGTTTACTTAGTTTATCTATTTGCATTTTTATTTCAGAATTTGCTAACAATCGGCTATATTACGAGTTTTGCGTTATGAGTTAAAAAACAGCGTTATGGGTTATAACGCTGGTTTTTCACTACCGCTGCTATTACGAGTCTTGTCAAAAAAGCTGTACCGCACACTTTTTTGGCCGTACCGCAAATTAATTTACGAAGTTTGCGTAAAATCTTTTTTCAATAGGACTTCCATAGAGCCGATATTACAAGCTTTTTCTGGGAGGCCAAAAAGTGAGCGGTACAACCTATCCCGCAAGATTCGTAACGCAATCTAAAGTCAGTAGTTATAACATTTACGTTACAAAGCTGTAACATAAAACTCATAACTAAAGTCCTAAAAAGTACACTAACACCCATAAACTACCTATTAACCCCTAAACCAAGGCCCTCCCGCATCGCAAAAACTAAAATAAAATTATTAACCCCTAATTTGCCGCTCCGGACATCACCGCCATTATAATAAACATATTAACCCCTAAACCGCCGTACTTCTGCATCGCAAACACTAGTTAAATATTATTAACCCTCAATCTTCAGCCCCTAACATCGCCGTCACCTACCTACATTAACCCCTAATCTGCCACCCCCAGATAAATGTATTAATCCCTAAACCTGAATCTAACCCTAACACCCACTAACTTAAAAATAATTCAAATAAATCTAAATAAAAATTCCTATCATTAACTAAATAATTCCTATTTAAAACTAAATACTTACCTATAAAATAAACCCTAAGATAGCTACAATATAACTAACTAGTCCTAAAGCCTGTTCACACGGGCCATTTTTTGCAGTACAGCGGTCCCACCCTCTCTCCCTCCCCCTCTCTTTTGCTCTCTCTCCCCCCTCTCTTTTGTTCTCTCTCTCCCCCTCTCTTTTGTGCTCTCTCTCTCCCCCCCCTCTCTTTTGCGCTCTCTCTCCCCCTCTCCTCTCTCTCTCCCCCTCTATTTTGAGCTCTCTCCCCCCTCTATTTTGCGCTCT
This sequence comes from Bombina bombina, assembly GCF_027579735.1. NCBI lineage: Eukaryota > Metazoa > Chordata > Amphibia > Anura > Bombinatoridae > Bombina > Bombina bombina. Next base: position 963,648,769 of record NC_069504.1, on the reverse strand, counting down.
CTCCCCCTCTCTTTTGCGCTCTCTCTCTCCCCCCCTCTCTTTTGCGCTCTCTCTCCCCCCTCTCCTCTCTCTCTCCCCCCTCTCTTTTGAGCTTTCTCTCCCCCCTCTATTTTGCGCTCTCTCTCTCCCCCTCTCTTTTTTGCGCTCTCTCTCCCCCCCATCTCTTTTGCACTCTCTCTCCCCCCTCTCTTTTGCGCTCTCTCTCCCCCTCTCTTTTGTGCTCTCTCCCCTCTCTTTTGCGCTCTCTCCCCTCTCTTTTGCGCTCTCTCTCTCCCCCATCTCTTTTGCGCGCTCTCTCTCTCCCCCATCTCTTTTGCGCTCTCTCTCCCCTCTCTTTTGTGCTCTCTCTCCTCCCTCTCTTTTAAGCTCTCTCTCCCCCTCTCTTTTGCGCTCTCTATCTCTCCCCTCTCTTTTGCGCTCTCTCTCCCCCTCTCTTTTGCGCTCTCTCTCCCCCTCTCTTTTGTGCTCTCTCTCCCCCCTCTCTTTTGCGCTCTCTCTCCCCCTCTCTTTTGCGCTCTTCCCCCCTCTCTTTTGCGCTCTCTCTCTCCCCCCCTCTTTTTTGCGCTCTCTCTCCCCCCTCTCTTTTGTGCTCTCTCCCCCCTCTCTTTTGCTCTCTCTCCCCCCTCTCTTTTGCTCTCTCTCTCTCTCCCCCTCTCTCACTCTCTCCCCCTCTCTCTCTCTCCCTCCTCTCTCTCCCCCCTCTCTCTCTCCCCCCCTCTCACTCTCGCTCTCTCTCTCCCCCCTCTCTCTCTCCCCCCCCTCTCTCTCTCTCCCCCTCTCTCTCTCTCTCTCTCCCCCTCTCTCTCCTCCCTCTCTATCTCTCTCCCCTCTCAGTCTCTATCTCTCTCCCCTCTATCGCGAGACCGCTCCCGGCCATGCCCCCTTCATGACCGGCCACGCCCCCTTCACGGCCATTCACGTCCGGCCACGCCCCTGCTCACACCGGTCACGCCCCCACTCACACCCGGCCATGCCCACTTCTGCCGCAGATCAGCTATGGATTCAAAGGCCAGGTGTGTTTGTCCTCGTGCTGTGTCTCTACTGCGCATGACAGCTTCGGACAAACACACTTGGTCTTTTATTATATAGGATAGTTACATTGTAGCTAGCTTAGGGTTTATTTTTATTTTACAGGCAAATTTGCATTTATTTTAACTAGGTAGAATAGTTACTAAATAGTTATTAACTCTTTACTAACTACCTAGCTAAAATTAATACACATTTACCTGTAAAATAAAATCTAACCTGAGTTACACTAACCCCTAACATTACACAACAATAAAATAAATTAGATAAATTAAATACAATTACCTAAATTAAAAAAAAAAAACCCTAGCCTAAACTAAACTAAAAATAGCCCTTAAAAAGGCCTTTTGCGGGGCATTGCCATAAAGAAATCAGCTCTTTTACCTGTAAAAAAAAAAATACAAACAACCCCCCCCAACAGAAAAAACCCACCACCCACACAACCAACCCCCCAAATAAAATCTGAACTAAAAAAAAACTAAGCTCCCCATTGCCCTTAAAAGGGCATTTAGCTCTTTTTCTGCCCAAACCCTAACCTAAAAATAAAACCCACCCAATAAACCCTTAAAAAAAACCTAACACTAACCCCCGAAGATCCACTTACAGTTTTGAAGACTGGACATCCATCCTCAACGAAGCCGGGCGAAGTTTTCATCCAAGCGGCAAAAAGTCCTCAACCAAGCCGGGAGAAGTCTTCATCCAAGCCGGCAGAAGAGGTCCTCCAGACGAGCAGAAGTCTTCATCCAGATGGCATCTTCTATGTTCACCCGCACCGGGTGTCTTGAAGATGGACCCGCTCCGTTCCAGATGGATGAAGATAGAAGATGCTGTCTGGATGAAGACTTCTGCCCGTCTGGAGGACCTCTTCTGCCGGCTTGGATGAAGACTTCTCCCGGCTTGGTTGAGGACTTTTTGCCGCTTGGATGAAAACTTCGCCCGGCTTCGTTGAGGATGGATGTCCGGTCTTCAAAACTGTAAGTGGATCTTCGGGGGTTAGTGTTAGGTTTTTTAAGGGTTTATTGGGTGGGTTTTATTTTTAGGTTAGGGATTGGGCAGAAAAAGAGCTAAATGCCCTTTTAAGGGCAATGGGGAGCTTAGTTTTTTTTAGTTCAGATTTTATTTGGGGGGTTGGTTGTGTGAGTGGTGGGTTTTACTGTTCAGGGGTTTGTTTGTATTTTTTTTAGGTAAAAGAGCTGATCTTTTTGGGGCAAAGCCCCGCAAAAGGCCCTTTTAAGGGCTATTGGTACTTTAGTTTAGGCTAGGTTTTTTTTTTATTTTGGGGGGACTTTTTTATTTTATTTTGATAGGGCTATTAGATTAGGTGTAATTAGTTTAAATATCTGATAAATTATTATTTATTTTGTGTAATTTAGTGTTTGTTTTTTTTCTAATTTAGGTAATTGTATTTAATTTATGTAATTTATTTAATTGTAGTGTAATGTTAGATGTTAGTGTAACTCAGGTTAGGTTTTATTTTACAGGTAAATTTGTATTTATTTTAGCTAGGTAGTTAGTAAATAGTTCATAACTATTTAGTAACTATTCTACCTAGTTAAAATAAATACAAACTTGCCTGTAAAATAAAAATAAACCCTAAGCTAGCTACAATGTAACTATTAGTTATATTGTAGCTAGCTTAGGGTTTATTTTATAGTTAAGTATTTAGTTTTAAATAGGAATTATTTAGTTAATGATAGGAATTTTTATTTAGATTTATTTGAATTATATTTAAATTAGTGGGTGTTAGGGTTAGGGTTAGACTTAGGTTTAGGGGTTAATAAATTTAGTATAGTGGCGGCGACGTTGGGGGCGGCAGATTAGGGGATAATAAATTAAAGTAGGTGGCGGCGATGTTAGGGGTGGCAGATTAGGGGTTAATAATATTTAACTAGTGTTTGCGATGCGGGAGTACGGCGGTTTAGGGGTTAATATGTTTATTATTGTGGCGGCGACATTGGGAGCAGCAGATTAGGGGTTAGTAAGTGTAGATAGGTTGCGGCGAAATTGGGGGCGGGAGATTAGGGGTTAATAAATATTAATGTAGGTGTTGGAGATGTTGGGAGCAGCAGATTAGGGGTTAATAAGTATAATGTACATGTCGGCGATGTCGGGGGCGGCAGATTAGGTGTTAATTAATATAATGTAGGTGTTGCGATGTCGGGGATGGCAGATTAGGGGTTAATAAGTGTAATATTAGGGGTGTTTAGACTCAGGGTTCATGTTAGGGTGTTAGGTGTAAACATAAATTTAGTTTCCCCATAGGAATCAATGGGACTGTGTTACGGAGCTTTACGCTGCTTTATTGCAGGTGTTAGGCTTTTTTTCAGCCGGCTCTCCCCATTGATGTCTATGGGGAAATCGTGCACAAGCACGTAAAACCAGCTCACCGCAGCTTTCAGCAGCGATGCTATTGGAGTGGGGTATGGAGCACAATTTTGCTCTACGCTCACTTCTTGCCTAATAACGCCAGATTTATGAAAGCCTGTAATACCAGCACTGTAGGGAAGTGAGCGGTGACAATAACATGCTAGTTAGCACCGCACCCCTCTTACCACAAAACTCGTAATCTAGCCGAATGAACGCAATGTGAACAGAGCAATCCATAAATATAACATTATTAAAAAGATTTTGCTGTGCTGTGCACGGCACAAAAGTGTTCAGATTTGACTTGAACTAAAGGTGGCAACACTAACTATACTTCTATTAACAAATTTGCTTCCAGTATCAGGATTTAAACCCCATGCCTACTCAGAGAGCTAGCGGTGTTGTGTATTGAATCAGTAAATACTTAGGGCCAGATTACAAGGGCTTGAGCGTTAACAGCAATAGAAGTAAACTTTTAGGGGTAGATTTAACAAACCCCGGGTGGACATGATTCTCTACAGCAAATCATATCCGCCCTGCATCACTAAATGCTGACAGCATTTAACATTGCACAAGCATTTCTGGTGAAATTCTTGTGCAATGCCACTCCCTGCACATTTGCGGCTTTTTATATACAGTATGTATATATATATATATATATATATATATATATATATATACATGATTATATGTAGGTATAGATATATACAGGTATATATAGGAATATATATTTAAATACATAGAATATATTCTGCTATGCACAGGGCATTGGAATGTAAACTATTTACAGTAAATACACAGTGTAACGCTTCTGCTGTTTCAAGTTTTAATCTACTTAACTGCAAAGGGTTCCAATGCACTTATATATATATATATGTCTATATGTGTGTACATATGTATTTATGTGTGCGTATATGTCTGTAAATACATATATAGACATATAAATACATAAATACTTATGCACACCCATATAAACATATATATATTCAAACATATCCATATGCAGCCCTTTGCCTTAGATCTCATATCTTTGAGCCCTTATAACTTTTTTGTGCAATATTTTGCTTCCATAATTTTTATTACATGGTGTTATTATGAGTGTATCTTTGTAATGAATTATTGATGTGTGTTGTGACACTTTTTTTGTTTCACAAAACAGTTAAACAGTGCTTTGAGGTTGTGCTAACCCGACGTATGCTGACTTTGCTTGCGCTCAAGCAATCGCATTTACTCAATTTACGCAATTTGTAATAAGGTGAAAAAACCCAACACCAATGATAAACCACTTTTCGTCTTGCACGTAACTGTTAGTGCTCCACTCATAATCTAGCCCTTCATTTATTTCATACAAGTCACTACTCTCTCTGAATCTTTTAATGCTTGTGCACAAAGAACTTACAACATATGTGTGTATGCTGCTAAATCAGTAAAATAATAGTTACTTAATGCATTTTTCCTAATGTAAGTATATTACAAAAAAGTATTTACTTAGGGGTAGATTTATCAAATGTCTGTAGTGGATCATATCCACCCGACATCGATAAATGCCGACAGCATACGCTGATGGCATTTATCATTGCACAAACATTTCTTGTGAAATGCTTGTGCAATGCCGCCCTCTACACATTTGTGGCCAATCGTCCGCTAGCAGGGGGTGTCAATCATCCCAATCGTATCCAATCAGGATGATTGCAGTCCCCTACCTCAGAAGTTGCGGATGAGTTAAAGAGCAGCAGTCTTACGATCGCGGCTTCTTAACTTATGTTTCCGGCGAGCCTGAAGGCTTGCGCAGAAACAGCAGCATACGCTGCATGATAAATCTACCCCTTAAAATGGAAATGCAAACATGCACATTTCAGTTTTGAGGTCTCTATCCCTTTAAGAGGTTCCCCTCTAAATAGTGTGGTTTTATAAGTTTATACTCCACGTTCCTTGGTATAGCTTTACTTAAGAAGAGACTATAAAAGTATATATTATCTTTACTTAAGTATTAGCTTTACTTAAGAAGAGACTATAAAAGTATATATTATCTTTCATTTCTAAACATGCCATTCCAGGAAATAGACAATTTTTCACAAAGTGACAGTTTATTTAGTTAATTATTTTAGAGTTTACATATATTTTTTTCTGTCTTTGTCAAATTAATCTTTAGTAATGAAAAATCATATGATTAATTTTGTCCATAGAAATATTGTTAAAAATAAAACTTTTGAACTTCAGTTTCTGATGACATTCAAAAGTATTAACTGCACTGGACTATGCTTATTTATCTCCTGAGACACTTTAATATAAGCGCTGGTTGCTAATTTGGATCCTATTACCTGTCATATCCCACAATTCCTGCTGAGCGGCCCCATGAAGGAGCATACTTCAATACAATAAGCACCTAAGAATCCACTGTATCAAAAAGCCCATTAAATTGTCTTTAAAAAGAAAATAGAATAAGAGAATGAGGATGACAGAGGGAAAAAAAAGGAGCCCAGTCCTGCAGGAACTGGCAGAGTGTACCGTGGTATCTCACTGTGCATATGGACTGATTTTATTGTGCAACACTCTGCAGGGAAATAAATGGACATCAACATAATGCCAACCTAGCAAATACATCTTCTCCTGAATTCAACAGAAAGCTGGCTTTAGAAAACAGAACAAAACATTTTTAATACTTTCTCCCCCTTTTTTTCCCACTGTGTTTTTTTTTTCTCTATCCCCCTCCTTTTTATATTCTTTCATTCTTTCCTGGTTATATAACAGAGTTGGAACAGCTTACACAAAAGAATAATGATTAATTACCAGTGTGGATTCATTATTTTGTACCCCTGCTGCCTGGCACATACTAGCGTTAGGAGGCGGCGGGCACTTTTCCATTGGGATGAGTATCAGCCTAAACCTCTTGTGTAGTTCAAATTGCACTGTAGGAAATTCTGTAATTGGCCATAGACCAAGACTTCCCCATTCTGTATGTATAGGAAATGGGAACGCCATTCAAGAATCGGAGGCAATCTGACTTGGCAGCTACGCATGCAAACCATTCCTCCTCTTACCTCTTTTTTTTCTATCTTTGTTTATTTCCTCCCAACTGGTTTTCTTTAATTGGTGCCTTCTCGGTTTATCTTGCAGCCTGCAGCAAACAAGCTAGATTTTCTAAACCATCAGTTTTCTTCTCATTTCTATAATCTTTTAAATGAAAGAAACTATATAAGCTTTATTCTGCTTCCAAGCAAACTAGCTTTCCTTTTTCCTTGAGGATTTTCTCCCAGAAGTTGTTAAAGATGCATATGTTTTGTTTAGTTTTTCTTTCCATCAGAGGGATATATTTATGTCTGTCATGGCCAGCACATATATTCACATGAGTAATGATGAATATAACTATCAGAGAGACCTTTCTTCTATATATCACCACTACATACTACCACTGGGATATAAGGCATGCTTATGTAAACCCACAATGAAAATTAAACTGTATTTAAATGTAAACTCTAATCAGTGCTTTTATATAATTTTATTTATTGTGGATTTTACATCTCAAATGTTTAACTCTATGTAAATGCTAAATTTCATAATAATTTATTGTTATAATTGTTATTGTGTTATCATTATAACAATTTATGTATACAAATATATATTGTATATGCACAATATGAGAACAACATTTAAAATAGTATTGTTTTGAAACAAATACACAAGGCTGGAAAAAGAGCAATGAGTTTTAACAGTCAGGAGGGGAACGTTACCACTTACCTGCTTTATTGCTTGCAGGATTTTGTTTTTACTATCACACAATAGTAGATTAGTGGAAATGCCAAGTCCTGTAAAAAATTGTGTTATATATTTTAATAAATATATTCCCTCAAGGAAAGGTAATAAAAAAAATGTTTACTTTGTTAGCCAATCAAATGATGCCTGAGATAATACTCCATCACCGTGCCAGTGAGATAAACCTTGTTTTATTCTTTGGAGTCAAGACAGAAAATCTTAGGGCCCAATTATCTAAATACCACTGCTCTGGTGAGATTATGTAAGAAGTCTTGTCAGTACTGCAGCTCCATCAAAGAATTCCAGAAAGGTAACTATTAGATAGAGAGTTGTTTATAAAACTTTGCAGAGTTATGAATGTGAAGGCGAGACAGATACATTGCAATATAATGCTCAAAAAATCCTGCTTCCCTCCAAAAACATAATAATTGTGCAATTTCTCTCCAAGTCGGTGAGTTTTTGATAAACAGGTCCTTAAAGAGATTTCACATTAGTGAGTCAGTTCCCTGAGATAACAAATTTGGAAAAAAAATATGATTGGAATTTCTGATTAGATTGGTATTCGATAGACGTGCAAAGGTGAAAATTTTGTTTTGTATGAAAGATTAGTTTCAGATTTGTTTGAATGTTCTGTTTGGTTAAATTTTGTCCATGCAGGCATTTGGTTCAGCCACCTGTTTGATTTTGGATTTGTTACCAGTTTTTTTCAATATGAGCAGCTAATATAGACAATTAATATTAACAAAAATCCATCTGAGGATTTGAACAAATAAAATAACCTAATTTTCAATGTTAAAATAATATACAACTCCTGTATGACTAAAATCCATAATTTAGTCCCTGGGCTGCTGTACCTAACATCAATTATTAGAAATACTAAAGCAGGATTGAACAGGGGTCCAGGGGATTTCAATTGGTATAGTAAGTGCAGTGGCACCAGTGCCCAAACCAGCCTAGGTGTATGCAGAATGTGTACAGTCCTAATGCAGGGAAGCCTTTTATTAGTTCAAGTTGCAGGTCCATCTGTCATCTATCTATCTATCTATCTATCTATCTATCTATCTATCTATCTATCTATCTATCTATCTATCTATCATCTATCCATAGATTATATCTATCTATCTATCTATCTATCTATCTATCTATCTATCAATCTATCTATCTATCATATATCTATCTATCTATTTATCTATCTATCATCTATCTATCTATCTATCTATCCTCAAAATCATTATATTAAGCATAATGCATTTTATTACTTTTGCTTTTTAATGAGTTACCTTTGGAGCCCCAAAAAATCTTTCACCAGGGCCCTCTGTTGAGTAGGTCCACTACTGCAGGGGACAATGGACAAATTAATGGTCAGACCCCCTGTACATCATTACAAAAAAAGGAGCTAATTAGCCAAACAATATAACTTGTTCCTAGGGATGAGCGAATGTTTCACAACATTAAAAAAATGAAACAAATTTTAACACGTTTGTTTGTTTCAAATTTCAAATGTTTGTACAACATTCTAACGTTTGTTTAATGTAATAGTATTTCTAATGCTTTCTATAAATGTAATATTCAATTAGAATTTTTCTAATAATTTAATTCAAATTATGCCATATAAGAATTCGATAAATTCGAATTTATATATTTGTAATAGTATTTCTAATGCTCTCTTTAAATGTAATATTCAAATTATGCAATATTCAAAATAGAAACATTCAAATTGATATATTTGTATCTATTATGTATCAATTTACTAAATTCCCTACCACATGAACTATTTAACTTCTGAATAGTATTTGTTAAATCGAATGTTACATTCAAAAGTGACATTTGAAAACTGTAAATAGCATTTGATTATTGAATTTTTAAGAATATTCATTCTTATCAACATTCGATTATGTATATCGAATTTCTACAATAACATTTGTTCTAACATTCAAATTCGAATATAAACACATTCGCCTATCCCTACTTGTTCCCCTCATTCTTGCACCTTTTTTTGGATCCAAACGGCATAGGCAAATGAATGAAATAATTTTGTCAAGCAATCATTTATTTTTTGTCCATTTCATTCAATAATGTATTAAGCTGTTCAGATATTATGCAACTCAATAAATCAGCAAAATTTGGACAAGTTTGTATTTGTCCAAAGCCCTAATGTACGTCTCTATTATTTGAATTATTAGAGAAGAAGAATTTTTCATATTTGGCAACATTTTTATATGTGACACAAACACATTGATTTGGTTCCTAATAAAAATGAATAAGGTTCAATTTCTCATGCCCATGCCATAAAGCTAATTACGCGAAATAAACAAACAACTTGCAGCAGCTTGTAAAGCATTAATAATCAGTTATTATTATTAAAAGTTATTATCTAAACATAAACAAATTATTATTCCAGGTATAAAAGATGTGAAGTGCTAAATTGTGTAATATACTATTATCATCTGCATCTAACTAGTTAAATATTGGTTATGTTTTAAATACGGGTTTAAAGGGACATGAGACCCACATTTTTTCTTTCAAGATTTAGAAAGAGAATGCAATTTTAAACATCTTTCTAATTTACTTCTATTATCTAATTTGTTTTATTCCCTTGATATTCTTTGCTGAAAAGCATATCTAGATATGCTCAGTAGCTGCTGATTGGTTGCTGCACATATAAGCCTCATGTGATTGGCTCACCATGTGCATTGCTTTTTCTTCAACTAAGGATATCTAAAAAATGAAGCAAAATAAATAATAGAAGTAAATTGTAATGTTGTTTAAATTTCTATTCTCTATCTGAATCATGAAAGAAAGATTTTGGGTTTAGTGGCCCTTTAACTTTCATTGCTGGACAAAAAGTTAAACAACTAAAATATGTATTAGGAATGATAGGCTTGAACAAACTGCTGCTTTAATTTTTTGCCAACATACTTCCTTGAAGGCTCTAAAACAGGATTGTTCTAGGTTTGTGTATTGGGAGGTGAGTGATGAAGAAAATGTAATTTATTTCATATAATAGGGTCCATTTAACAAGAGCTGGACAGACAGGAGCAGACATCTCCTACCCTGTCCACTCGACATTGCAGCTAGGGTGCATCAATGTGCTGCCCACATTTACCATTGCACAAACAATTGCATATACAACGCACACCTTGCTCACGCATGGACAATCTTGCATGAGTAGGGGTTGTTAATCACTCCAGTCGGAGAAGTTCACGGGTATTGAGAAACCCTACTTTACAGTTGGCATAGTAGTTTAAGAAGTGCGCCTGCAGTTGAAGGCATTCCAAAGTTGCATTCACAGCTTCTTAAATGGCTGTTGCTTTAGTGCTTATTAGCTGGGTAACTGTGTCTATGAATCAGTGCTGAGATGTTTTTATGGAATTTTCAATGTATGTTTGATGGGGCTTATGCTGAGTGGGGGTATCTACCACGGTTAGTGAGTTTGAAAAGGTTGTGCCACAGTGGGCGGTAGTTGAAGTGTTTTGGAGTAGTAGTCATGAAGGCTCATCAGGTGATAAAAGTTATGGCTTTTAGTGGGTGTGAGTGCCACAACTGTTGGGTTTGCTAGCAGAGTGGTTGTTAATGCTTGATGGGTAGAGTAAAGGACAAAGTTTTGGGTGCTGCACAAGAGAAGGTGCATTGGTTGTTAACTACACAAATCATGACAAATTATAATAATTATATAGACAGAGATAAATCAGTAGAATTAAAATAATACTTTCCTCAGGAACAGTTTTATTTCCCCCAACACCTCTTTGTTGATGGGTGTTTTACATTATAAATTCCATGGCAGCATAACAACCAACACAGTAAAAAGATGTCCTCATATTTGAAAAAAAATATCTATTCCCAAAATCATGGATAATGCTCAATACAAAACCCACTAGTGTATAAATGTTATGAATAAACAAAATGGTATTCAAAGTTGTGTTCCACTATCCTGGTAAATTACTATAGAGATGGATTTGGAAAAATTATTAGGTTGCAATAGAAGATCTTATCATTTAATAAAACATTTTAGTATTTATTGTATAAACATATTTTTGATGTCCAGATATAAAAAAAAGTGACAAGCAAGCACAAGCATGAGATGTCCTCTGCACCTATTAGTGTTTGACTTTATCTATAAGGAAGTATTTTGGACCTTTTTATGATAAAATTAGATTTGGAAATTACAATTAAAAACTTGATTACATATACTGTATGTAAAAAAAAATCTGTTCCGATCTGCTGTTTTTTTAGTGAGCTGTATATATCAGGCTAAATTCCATGTGGAGCTGTATTTTGTGTGAGATTTCTAGTGTAAATTGCGCTAGAGTGAAATTCATACTGCGAGTGTTTGTGCTCTTGTATTACAAGTTGAAAGTAAAGTTGTCACTCTAGCACAAATATTTACAGAGTTGAAAGTAAACTGTGATTGTCATTGTGAAGTTAACCGAAAGCTACCAGTTTCACATTATACAAATAGAAGTCACTAAAAGAATAGCCATTCAGGAGGTCTTTCGATTAATTATAATAATTATAACTAAGGTGTAATAGCAATTTAAATGGTTGAAATTAACCCTTTTACATCCAAAATAATAGCAAATCGTGTATTTATACATTTGAGTTGGGGCATTATGGGTATACAGTTCATGTGTGTATGATGTGTAAATTATACACAGTATATTGTAAAACTGTTCATTGTACATTTTTTCTAGCTTTGTTTATTGTAAAAAAAAAAGTACATGATATCAACATCTTGCATAAAAAATGTCAGTTACTCTTCCTGTTTACAATATTTTTTTTTCTAAGATTGTGTTACACTGTAAAATGTGTTTCGTAGAAAAGCACCATTTCTACTACTGAAACTAATAAGCTGCTTCAGTTTTGAAAACCTATACATTCTCGCTGTACAGACCGGGATCCTGCAATTCTATTCTGTACAGTGAGAGTTTACTGTTTTGCAAGAAAATACAAAATAAATGGGAGGCAAGTTCGGTAGTTTATTAGTCCTGTTGTATATCCCAATGAATTTATCAGAGCTTTTCATCTTGGTTAAAGGGACAGTTTTCTCCAGAATTGTTATTGTATAAAAAGATAGATAATCCCTTTGTTACCCCTTTCCCAGTTTTGCATAATCAACACCGTTATATTAATGTAACCATCAGAGTGAGCACAATGTTATCTATAAGGCACACATGAACTAGCACTATCTAGCTGTAAAAACTGTGAATATGCCCTGAGATAAGAGGCGTCCTTCAAGGGCTTAGAAGTTAGCATATCAGGCTACCTAGGGTTAGCTTTCAACAAATAATACAAAAAGAAAAAAAGGAAGTTTGATGATAAATGTAAATTGGAAAGTTTTTTAAAATCGCATGCCCTATCTGAATCACGAAAATGTATTTGTCACTAGATTGTCCCTTTAACATTTCCAGGGTTAATGTTATAGTCACATGACTACAAAGGTTAACCATGAACTTGTAATACGAGCATGAGTTTCCACTCGTCATTGTAAGTGTAGGAAGCGTTAGTTGCCACACTTGTTACACAGGCTCTAGTGGTAAAATATATTGCAGCCTCTCAATACCATTCTTGCTATTTGCAATAACTATTGCACTCCTCTTGTAATATAGGCCATAATGAGCTTTTGTTAAATAAAAGTGATGCAAGTTTGATTAGTTTACTGAAGGAGATGCTATGAGCAATATGCTGTGTAAAGATTTTTTTCATAGCAACTCAATTATAGTAGGCTGCATAGAATATAGCCCATTAATGTTTAAGCTAAGTCACTTAACCCCTTAATGACCGAGGACGTGCAGGGTACGTCCTCAAAAAAAAGGCAGTTAACGCCTGAGGACGTACCCTGCACGTCCTCGGTGTGGAAAGCAGCTGGAAGCGATCCTGCTCGCTTCCAGCTGCTTTCCGGTTATTGCAGTGATGCCTCGATATGGAGGCATCCTGCAATAACCATACATGGCCATCCGATGCAGAGAGAGCCACTCTGTGGCCCTCTCTGCACCGGACATCGATGGCCGGTATCGTTGGTGGGTGGGAGCCGAATTGGGAGGCGGGTGGGCGGCCATCGGTGTTGCGCGTGACGTCACGGGGGGCGGGATCGGGATCGGGACCGTCGGGGGCGCGCACGGGCGCGCGCGCGTGCACGGGGGGTGGCGGGCGGGCGCGTGCACGGGGCGGGAGCGGGTGGGAACCGCTACACTACAGAAAAGTAAAAAAGTTAAAGTAAAAAAAAAATGAAATAAACTTTTTTCAAAACCATCTAAGGGATCTGGAAGGGGTGGGGGGTTGGTCTTGGGGGGGGGGAAAGCTACACTACAGAAAAGGGACATATTTTATAAAAAAAAAAGCATTTTTTTTCACTAAACTGGGTACTGGCAGACAGCTGCCAGTACCCAAGATGGCGCACATTAAGTCAGAGGGGGAGGGTTAGAGAGCTGTTTAGTGGGGGATCAGTGAGGTTGGGGGCTAAGGGGGATCCCTACACAGAAGCATATGTAAATATGCTAACAAAAAATGCACAAAAAAGCCCAAATATACCTTTTATTTTAGTACTGGCAGAGTTTCTGCCAGTACTTAAGATGGCGGGGACATTTGTGGGGTAGGGGAGGGAAGAGAGATGTTTGGGAGGGATCAGGGGGTCTGATGTTTCAGGTGGGAGGCTGATCTTTACACTAAAGCTAAAATTAACCCTGCAAGCTCCCTACAAGCTACCTAATTAACCCCTTCACTGCTAGCCATAATACACGTGTGATGCGCAGCGCCATTTAGCAGCATTCTAATTACCAAAAAGCAACTCCAAAGTCATATATGTCTGCTATTTCTGAACAAAGGGGATCCCAGAGAAGCATTTACAACCATTTGTGCCATAATTGCACAAGCTGTTTGTAAATTATTTCAGTGAGAAACCTAAAATTGTGAAAAATTTTACGTTTTTTTTAATTTGATCGCATTTGGCGGTGAAATGGTGGCATGAAATATACCAAAATGGGCCTAGATCAATACTTGGGGTTGTCTACTACACTACACTAAAGCTAAAATTACCCCAAAAAGCTCCTTACATGCTCCCTAATTAACCCCTTCACTGCTGGGCATAATACACGTGTGGTGCGCAGTGGCATTTAGCGGCCTTCTAATTACCAAAAAGCAATGCCAAAGCCATATATGTCTGCTATTTCTGAACAAAGGGGATCCCAGAGAAGAATTTACAACCATTTATGCCATAATTGCACAAGCAGTATGTAAATAATTTCAGTGAGAAACTGAAAGTTTGTGAAAAAATTTGTGAAAAAGTGAACAATTTTTTGTATTTGATCGCATTTGGCGGTGAAATGGTGGCATGAAATATACCAAAATGGGCCTAGATCAATAATTTGGGATGTCTTCTAAAAAAAAATATATACATGTCAATGGATATTCAGGGATTCCTGAAAGATATTAGTGTTCTAATGTAACTAGTGTTAATTTTGAAAAAAAATGGTTTGAAAATAGCAAAGTGCTACTTGTATTTATGGCCCTATAAGTTACAAAAAAAGCAAAGAAGATGTAAACATTGGGTATTTCTAAACTCAGGACAAAATTTAGAAACAATTTAGCATGGGTGTTTTTTGGTGGTTGTAGATATGTAACAGATTTTGGGGTTCAAAGTTAGAAAAAGTGTGTTTTTTTCCATTTTTCCTCATATTTTATATTTTTTTTTATAGTAAATGATAAGATATGATGAAAATAATGGTATTTTTAGAAAGTCCATTTAATGGCGAGAAAAACGGTATATAATATGTGTGGGTACAGTAAATGAGTAAGAGGAAAATTTCAGCTAAACACAAACACCGCAGAAATGTAAAAATAGCCTTGGTCCCAAACGGACAGAAAATGGAAAAGTGCTCTGGTCACTAAGGGGTTAAGGGACCTAAAACCCTTTTTTGTGTGATTTATATAGAGCATGTCATTTTAAACACATTTCTAATTTAATTCTATTATCAAATTTTCTTTGTTCTCATGGTATCTTCTGTTGAAAAGCAGGGCTGTACGGCTGCAGTTTTGCAAAAAAATATTATCCATTTGCAAGATCACCAGGGGGCAGCACTATTTCCTGCCATGTAGTAATCCAGACACCTACATAGGTCTTCAACAAAGAATACTAAGGGAACTAAAAAAAATTGATAATAGAAGTAAAATAGAAACTTTGTTTTAATTGTATGCTCTATCTGAATTACAAAATAAATGTTTTGGATTTAATATATCATCTTTAATACTTAAAAAGATATAAAAGTATAACAAGAAAATGACCTTTAATGTGTTAGAGCATGTGTTATTGAATTAATACTTGTATATCCATGTGTGTTTCATTTCTGCAAAGTGATTAAACACATAGGGGGATATTTATCAAAGCATCAACTGAAAATACGCGGGAATTCTGCATTGTAATTGTCATGAGATTGATCTGCCGTAGTTATCAAAGTGTC
This sequence comes from Bombina bombina, assembly GCF_027579735.1. Taxonomy (NCBI): domain Eukaryota; kingdom Metazoa; phylum Chordata; class Amphibia; order Anura; family Bombinatoridae; genus Bombina; species Bombina bombina. The sequence goes on along the minus strand of NC_069504.1, from coordinate 963,633,173 downwards.
AAGATCGGCAAATGTTGAAACTTGGGACGTAACATACGATCCTGCGATCGCAATCCGACACACATTGATGCGAGTTTTTTTTACCATCCCTAACGTTGCCGCCAATAGAATGCGAGCTCAATCCTATTGGCTGATTGGATCAGCCAATAGGATTGAAGCTCAATCCTATTGTCTGATTGCATCAACCAATAGGATTTTTTCACCTTTAATTCCGATTGGCTGATAGAATTCTATCAGCCAATCGGAAATAAAGGGAAGCCATCTTGGATGAAGTAATTTAAAGGAACCTTCATTCGTCTTTAGTCGTCGGAAGAAGAGGATGCTCTGCGCCGGATGTCTTGAAGATGGAGCCGCTCCGCACCGGATGGATGAAGATAGAAGATGCCGTCTGGATGAAGACTTCTGCCCGTCTGGAGGACCACTTTTGCCGGCTTGGATGAAGACTTCTCCTGGCTTCGTTGAGGACTTCTTGTCATTTGGCTGAGGACTTTTCCCCGCTTTGTTGAGGATGGTTGTCGGCTCTTCAAAACTGTAAGTGGATCTTCAGGGGTTAGTGTTAGGTCTTTTTAAGGGTTTATTGGGTGGGTTTTTGTTTTACATTAGGGTTTAGGCAATTGAAAAAGAGCTAAATGCCCTTTTAAGGGCAATGCCCATCCAAATGCCCTTTTCAGGGCAATGGGGAGCTTAGGTTTTTTTAGTTAGGTTTTTATTTGGGGGGTTGGTTGTGTGGGTGGTGGGTTTTACTGTTGGGGGGAGTTTGTATTTTTTTTACAGGTAAAAGAGCTGATTTCTTTGGGGCAATGCCCCGCAAAAGGCCCTTTTAAGGGCTATTGGTAGTTTATTGTAGGCTAGGGTTTTTTTTATTTTGGGGGCCTTTTTTATTTTGATAGGGCTATTCAATTAGGTGTAATTAGTTTAAATATCTGATAATTTCATTTTTTATTTTGTGTAATTTAGTGGGGTTTTTTGTAATTTAGGTTATTGTATTTAATTATTTATTTAGTGTTAGGTTTATTTAAGACAGGTTAGGTTTTATTTTACAGGTACATTTTTATTTATTTTAACTAGGTAGTTAGTAAATAGTTAATAACTATTTAGTAACTATTCTACCTAGTTAAAATAAATACAAACTTATTTAGTTAGTAATAGTAGGTTTATTTAGATTTATTTTAATTATATTTAAGTTAGGTGGTGTTAGGGTTAGGGTTAGACTTAGGTTTAGGGGTTAATAACTTTAATATAGTGGTGTGGCGGCAATGTTGGGGTCGGCAGATTAGGGGTTTATAATATCTACTAGTGTTTGAGAGGCGGGAGTGCAGCGGTTTAGGGGTTAATATGTTTATTCTAGTAGCGGCGATGTCAGGAGCGGCATATTAGGGGTTAATAATTTTATTTTAGTGTTTGCGATGCGGGAGGGTCTCGGTTTAGCGGTTAACTGGTAGTTTATGGGTGTTAGTGTACCTTTTTGCACTTTAGTTATGAGTTTTATGCTACAGCTTTGTAGCGTAAAACTCATAACTACTGACTTTAGAATGCATTATGAATCTTGCGGGATAGGCTGTACCGCTCACTTTTTGGCCTCCCAGAAAAAGCTTGTAATATTGGCGCTATGGAAGCCCCATTGAAAAAAGACTTTACGCAAATTGTGTCAGTTAATTTGCGTTAAGGCCAAAAAAGTTTGCGGTATAGCTGCACCTACAAGACTCGTAATAGCAGCGGTAGTGAAAAAGCAGCATTATAACCCATAACGCTGCTTTTTTACTCATAATGCAAAACTCGTAAATCTAGCCATTAGATAGCAAGTGAATGAAGAAAAATTGATAATAGGAGTAAATTAGAAAGTTCCTTAAAATTGCATTCTCTATCTGAATTACGAAAGAACAAATTTGGGTTCAGTGTCCCTTTAACTGTTTTGTGAAACTAAAAAGTTTCACAAAACACATAAAAAACACAGTAGAAAGTAAAGTTACCCTCATAACACTATCTGATAAAAAATTTTTTTAAAAAAATGTTCAAAAAAAGGCTCAAAGATATAAGATCTCAGGTATTAGATAAAAAAGTTTTTATAGCTATATATTATCATGATGGACTGTGTAATGTGAGCTTTACCATTTCTGCCTCAATTCTTACTTCTAGTCACTGACAGTGAGCTTTGTCTTAGGGCATAACAGTGTGCCCGGAGTTTATGCTATTTGTTGAGGACATAAACATGAGCCTAACACACACTGACATAGAAGTTGTCGTCAGGCTCTACGTATACATTTTTTTATATATACTGCATATCCTATACCAATTGGCGAAGTTCGCAACTATCTGTCTTTTTTAAACCCACAGGACATATAGTTTAAGAATCAACTTAAAACAGATGAGGACATAAATACCTCCCCGAGGATTTAATAACATGAGCAGTAAATAGCTATCTATTAATTATGTACACAGTTGGAGTTACCAACGAATCATTGGTGGTTATTTAGGAGTTCTTTGCAATATTTTTTCTTTTATAACCATTAACTTTCTTTTTGATAAAATTTGAGCATTATTATTTATCCAATAGCCATTGTATTCAGGCTTATGCTCAATAGGTGCTCTATAACAAACTGATATCAATTTAAATACAGGGTTAATTAATTTTTTCAATAGTGCTTTACAACAAATTGATATCAGTTTAAATATAGGGTTAATCAATCTTTTCAATAGATTTACTCAAATATGTGTATTCGTTAGCATCTCATATGGTTATTTTATCGATTAACTATTGTGGAATAAATTTAATATATGCTATAACATTAATTTATTCCGTAAGTGCGATGTACTGAGCGCCTATTTATATTATCCAGTAACTTTGGTGCTTGTTTTAGATTTATACTCTGAGCACTTTAAATATAAAAGAGTTTTTTCCTTGCTGCTTTAATAAACTAGGCACTTTATGTACATCTGAAGCACTTTATTGAATAACCACTGTCCTTCAAGTCTGAATATAATAGACGTAAATTTCATTTCTAAAATATCTTATAATATCACTGTGGTTGTTATTGTTTTACATCTACACTAATTGTTATTTCCATCTGCATTTATTTATATATCATGGAACCACAGGAAGTACAAGGCTTTGTTTTTGAGGATCTTACACAAACACTTGATCCCTCAGCAGACACATTACAGTCTTGGTTAGATGATGCTCAACATGATCTTGAGAGTTTATTTGTACAAATGGATAGTCTAAGAAAGACAGATATTAGACTAGAATTGGACATCAAGACCTTCGTTATCTATCAACAGAGAGAACACACTCCTAGGGGACTTAGGATAAAAAAGTTTCCATCATTTCATGTTACATGTTTAAAATTCATAGAGGAATGGAACACAGCACTTTCTACATGTTCCCAAACATTAATGACAATTTTGATTAATTATAAAAAACAACAGAGGTTGACACTAATTAAACAAATGCAAGAATTACAAATTGAACTTAAACAGGTACAAACAGACCCTGAATTTGGTCTTTATGACACTCAATTTAAAGAAAATATGCAAAAATTTCGGAGAGAACTATGGGAGTTTAAGTCACAAAAAATCAATAGAGATAAAATGGACTATGATACTGATAATGTTTATTCATGGTCCCATAAAGGATCAGTCTCTGTAAATAATAACAAGAGTAAAAAACTCAGATACAAAAAATCAAAACAGAATAGAAAGGTAACCTTTAGTGACACTGAGTACGATTATGATACATCAGACAGTGACTCCACAGGATACACACATGATACATCAGGACAGTTATCAGTACTCAGTACACCTACTATTCCTCAATCAGTATTGTCAAAAAACGGATCAGGCCCACCTCACTCAATCTTAAAACCATTAAATTCAAAAGAACACGTAGAGGGGGCCAAAACAGATACCGTCGCAGACATAGAAAAAACAAAGCGATACCCACAGAGGGTAAGGAGGAAACAAACACACAGATATCTGCAAAAGAAGTGATTAATTTGTCAGACTATAGCCTTAGTGGTGAGGAAGAGAGGGTATTGTCAAGAGGACTTAGTTTCTCTCCGTCCTGTCATTTTAATCTGTTTCAGACCATTCTAGATTTAAACAAATTTGTGAGATTGCTCACTCTCAAGAAACATTTCCTGAAAGATGAGTCTGAGTCAGAATTATTTTCGGATGGGGAGAATTATGTTTCTGATATCAAACCAACAAATGAGACTGAGAGTAGTTTGACATTTCAAGATAAATGTTGCATACAGGACATGGAGGATATACAATTGTTAGATTCTGATGGCATTAGAATTGGTCCATCTGTACAGGACATAAATATATCCAGACTAAAAAATAAAAGTACCTTTTATCCAGCACAGACGAGAGGTAACTCGTTGGATATTTTTCAACAAACTATTGAAAACCAACTTATTAAACTTGACAGTGAGTTAAAAAATCCTCCCTCCACTATTACTGGTAGCGTTAAACATTCCAACAAAAATTTTTACTGTATCTGACAACAAGGCATTGAGACAATTAACTTCAAATAAAAATCTTGTATTTCGGGAGTCAGATAAGGGTGGAAACCTAGTTGTCTTAAATAGGCAAGATTATGTCTCGGAAGCCCTTCGGCAATTATCAGATCGTAATACATACTGTACTTTGGCCACCAATCCTACGGCAGTATATAAGGGTTTATTGAGGGAGATAGTGAAATATGGCATGGACAATGGCATTATTTCAGCCAATATATCAGAATATCTGATTCCGGATTGGCCGGTAACTGCCGTATTTCACTATTTCCCCAAAATACATAAAAATCCCCTTAATCCCCCAGGGCGTCCCATTGTAGCGGGATAGGGTCCCTTAACGAACCACTATCAGAATTGGTGGATATGTATTTGCAACCTCTAGTTCTAGCACTACCTAGTTATATTCAAGACACTACATCCTTTATCAGACAAATACAAGAGATTTCATGGAAATCTAGTTATACTCTAATGTCCATGGACGTTTCCTCACTATATACGTCAATACCTCATGATAAGGGTTTGGAGGCACTAGAGTTCTTTTTGAGATATAGATCAAATTATGATGAGGCTACGATATCTTTTTTGTTGAAAGCTACGGAATACTTGTTGACTCACAATTTTTTTCTTTTTGAAGGTCGTTTCTATCTCCAAAGATGTGGAACGGCCATGGGCGGCAAGTTTGCGCCATCATACGCCAACCTATTTTTAGGTTGGTGGGAGCTCTTCCACATCTTTGGAGATGGAAACCCTTTTAGACAACATATTATTTATTACGGTCGCTACATTGACGACTTGGTATTTATTTGGGATGGAGATAATGAGTCTATCAACTCCTTTCACCAATATGTGTCACGTAACAGGTTAAACCTTAATTTTACAATAGAATCCAGCACAAATTCTCTAAATTTTTTGGATGTGACCATTAGACCAATTGGTGAGGTAATTCAGGTTGAACTATACCGTAAACCCACGTCGGGTAACAGTATTCTCAAATATGACTCCTGTCATCCATCACACCTTCTTGCCTCCATCCCCAAAAGCCAACTCATTCGGGTAAAACGGAACTGTACTGATCCAAATACCTGAATGAAGAACATGCTGCAGATACCGTGAAGCGATTAAAATCACGGGGCTATCCAAAAACAATTCTGACACAAGCAAAAATTGAAGTAGATAAGGTTCCCAGGTCAGAACTTCTCACTTACAAAAAAGACAGAAGAGATAAAAAGGAGAGTAATGAGAATCCCTTTTCCTCTGTACCAATTTTTGTAACACCATATAGTATGGAATATGGAAAAATTTGTAAAATAATCAAAAAGAGTCTACCAATCTTAGAGAGTGATGAAAAACTAAATCAAGTGCTAAAAGGTGGTTGCAAATTTGTGTCACATAAAGCAAAAACTCTGAGAAACATATTATCACCCTCCATGCTGCCCAGAGTTGTTAATGACACATGGTTACAAAAACGTAAGGGATGTTACAAATGTAATGCCTCACGATGCAAGACGTGCTCTCACATTATTCAGGGTAATACCTGTAGATCTGAAGCACTAGGTAAAGTAAGTGATATAAGATATTTCATAAATTGCAACAGCACATACGTAATTTACCTATTGACTTGTCAGGGATGTAATATTCAATATGTGGGACGTACCAAACGATCCTTGAAGGACCGTGTCATGAAACATCTAAGGTCCATAGAGGACCCTGAGTCAAAAATGCCCATTGCCAAACATTTCAGATATTTTCATAATTCTGATAAATCACTTTTAAAAGTACAGGGCATAGATTTTATACCAAGACATCCCCGGGGTGGAGACAGAGAAAAGAAACTTGATGAACGAGAGGTTTTTTGGATCTTTCATTTAAAAACCAGGATACCTACGGGTTTGAATTCCAGAATGGATGTAAATATGTTTATCCAACGTTGATAGATCGCTCAAACATACTGTAACATAAAAGTTTTTCTATATATATGAGTATTACTTAATAATCTCTTTATAAAATTTCCTTTTTTAAGAAGGGTTACATAATTTGAGTGAGGATCAGGTCTTGATGTCCAATTAAATCATATACCAACATTCATACTTGGGTTCTTCATAATATATGCATTATTTAATTAATATTTTATTATTTTTGGTAATAAGAAATAATTGCACAATGGTTCTATAAAATTGAGACAAATGAACAGTATTAATGTTGCAGTGTTCACATATTTTTGTAGTGGGTGTAATATAGAGCGGCTATACAGACTAGGATATTTGTGTTTTTGAAAGGAACTTAGGGGTTAATGAGATGTGTTTTAATTGATGTTATGTCATTGGACAGAAATCTGTATATTAAGAGCACTTTCACCACCTGTTCCCTATCAGTGAACAAGTGCCCCAGAGGCATGAAACGCGTATGTGTCACAGGAGGTGATGTTCCCCCTGTTCCAGTTCATATAAATTGTTTTTACCAAGTTGCTGTATGAGGATTATGTTTTTATCATCTACTGAATAAAGACTGGCTTTTTACCTATTGCATCCCTGGTGTGCCGAGGAGTTTCCTTGTTTTCTTCTTATTAGATAAAAAAGGACTGCAAATGGATTTAACATTGAGATACATATTCTTCTCTAAATATGAATATGTATTTACAGACATATACACACATAAAAAACACATAAAAAACACATAAATACATATGTAGACATATATAGACATGTATATATATAATTGCATTACAGGTAAAGTTTATATAAAGTTTATTGAATAAAGTTTATTGAATAAGTGCCCTGTTTTTAAAAAACAGCCGCATCCGGCTGTAGTTAGCATGAATCCGGCATCCTCCAATGGTTGCGTGGCATCCTCCAATGGTTGCGTGGCATCCTCCAATGGTTGCGTGGCCCCACGAGCTGTATGCCAAAGGGGGCATGCAAGCTCCATTGCTTATCTTCCTGCTTTTTAACAAAGGATACCAAAAGAACAAAGACAATCTGATAATATAAGTAAATTACAAAGTTTTTTTAAATTGCATGTTATAGCTGAATCATGAAATAATTTTTTGGGGTTTCACGTATTTTTATGACCTCATCTTAAATATTGTGTACTTTTGGATATAAATAAATAAGAAAGGAGGGCAGATAAAATGGGGCATGATCTAAAAATAAAGCTTCATGACCTGAAAGGTACAGTGTACTGTAAAATCTTATCCTCATCGATGTGTTCTTAATTAATCTATTTTACTTGCTAGTGTGTATTGTATTGTTTGCAAACAGCTCTTTTACCTTTATTTTTTATTTGAAATTGCTGATTTTGCCTGTAGCATAACATATTCTCTGTAGAGACAGTATGTAAACAGGAATTAATATCACTAACTAATTTCCTAGTAGGGGGCTAGGAGAGAAAGTACATTTTTTGTATCAGAAATAGGTAATGTGCCTAGCGATACTTAGTATTTTAATGTCTAACTATGTTTAGACATAGAGAACATTAGCAGATCTGCTTTACGAGCAGGCTCAGCCCATTTTATTGGCATTTCCTTAAGAGCAACAGGTGATTGTTTTACTGAGCAATACAAACTGTTTCAAATAAAAAAAATAAACATGGATGCATAATTGCCATGCGTTTAATACTATGCAGTAGGTTAAACAAGTAATCTGGAACACATTAAGGTAAAACAAATTTTATAGTACAGCCTCCCTTTAACATGTATAGCTTAAATTGCCTAATAAATAGAAACTTACATGCCCTATTTGAATCATGAAAGGTTTTTTTTTGGCTTGACTGTCCTTTTAAAGAAACATTCTAATGTAGAAAATAATAATAACTAGTATTTATATAGTGCCTTTCTCCCAGTGGGACTTAAAGCGTTTTTTAGCACTCGCTCTCAGAATTAACCAAATCAGCAGCTGAATAGAAGTTATAAGGGCTGATGCTGAACTTCGGTCGTTACAACCCCCTTAAAGGAAACTTAAACTACTTAACACTACTATACTAGAAATAAAGACACGGACAACAGAGAGCTGGGATTTAAGACCATATGCAATGGTCACATTTATTTAACCTAAATAAATAACTTGACTTCAACGGAAGTCGTAACTGAACCTTTGACCCGTGCCGACATTTGAGGCCTAATACTAATATATATATATATATATATATATATATATATATATATATATATATATATATATATATATAACAACTCCATATGACCAGAGGTCGCGGCCAAGATGTTCTGGAATTGGAAAAAAAAATTCACCAAGGGGGGCGCAAAAACGTGGCTCCACCCCATTCATTCTAGGAGGCGCAGAGGCCCTAAGGAATCTTCAGCCAGCAGACCCGTGGGGCGGGGGCCCCCAGGTCACGACCTGAGGACATCTCCCCTGCCCATTAGCCCGACTGTCACCCCTACGGACTCTGCCCTCAGGTGTTTAAAGAGGCCACGACCTCCCGCCACAAGAGACAGGATTTCTCTTAAAAAACAGACTCTTGCTGCCACAAATCAAATATGGGTAACCAAGGATCCTTTGAGGTCCGCCATGAAGATTAGTAACCCCTTGTCAGACAGATGGACACTGTCAGGGCGATACAGCTGTTTTTTATCCACTGAAATCTGATCATGGCGGACCACAAATCCTCCTGCAGCTACCACCGCTCTACCCAGCTCCCTGTTGACCTTCTTTCTCACCCTATACGCTGTCTTGGGGGTGGGAAAATATCGCCAACACAACCTAGGGATGATGTTTGACCAAGCCAACTTCACCCCCGGGAATGTCACACAGATCCAACGGACATCGGACCTCATAATATTTATGAGGTCCAAAGCCGGTGCGCAACCAAGGTCATTGCCCCCCATATGCAAAATTATGATGTGAGGCTGGCCCCATCTGTGCCTGGCGTCTTGAAGGAGGGGAGGCAAACCATTCCACTGTAAGCCTCTGCGCCCCAACCATCTGACAGAAGCCTTTGACACTGCAATCCCCAGTTGCTGCCCGTCGGGATGGGAGTGTGCCCGCAGGGCCGCCCAATGAACGTAGGAGTGCCCCATGATCCAAATGCGGGTAGGGGCCCCCGCTAAACCTAAAATGGATAACAGAAATTTAGAAGTGCAATGCCCAAATCAGCTGGGCTACGCTTAGCTTGCGCACTGCCCCACCAGCAACGCCTAATCCTCGGTAGGAGGACGCACGTATCTCTGGTAGCAATTAGACCTCCATCTCCCTAATCTTTGTATACTCTGCGCCTCCCATCCCAACGCGGCCACGCTTGTTACTGCCCCTATGGGAAAGGAATGAGGAGTAATCCTACAATCCTCCAAGCCAGCCGCAATCACCGCTTTTTCCAATACTGCGGCGAACTGGTTCCTGGACAGGTTAGACCCATCTGCGTGCACCAAGAACTGCGGCTTATCCTGCGTACGAAGCGCTAAGTAGGCCTTGGCCACCCGCACCGGGCATGCCTCCGACCCCGAGGGGGCGAGGGTCACCCACGCCCCTTTCCTGTCCTGGTCCGTCTTAGAATGAGGGATAAACAGTATCATGTTATCCCCGGCCCATTTAACGTGGGTCATCTGGATCCCAGACCTCACTGCCCCCTTAGAGGCATATACTAACTCCCCGGGTCTAAGTGCTGCAAAGAAAGCGACCATAAAGGCGCATTCAAACAAAGCTTTCTCATAGGCGTTCCTGCACACTGAGTCCAACGCCCCGATAAGCCTAAGCAGATGGTGTGCGGTTATCGGCTCTCTCGCGTCCCGCAATTGCCCTTCCAGCCTGCCCCATCCTTTCACTACCTGCCGTACCAAGAAATTTCTTGTCACGCTGGGATACTCCAACAGGTTGCAGAAAAAGGATATGGCCGCTATTTTCATGGATATCACCCCTTTGGACGTCCCTCGTCGCTTCCACCCGGCCAGCCAACCGAGAAACAATTCCCTAGGGACTTCTTGCAAGCTAACGCCGTGCGCCGAGCAATATTCTATCCACTCACCCCAATGCTGTGCATAAGTTCTCCAAGTACTTGGGGCTAACGAAGCCTGCACTAATTGCCAGATGGAATCCCAATCCCCGCCACCTGCCAAATAGAAGGAGGACAGGGTAAGCCTTGTGCCTCAGCATTTGGTGCCAGCCTGCGGAACTGCTCCCACTGGAACCTCGACAGGGCATCCGCCAAGGTGTTATTCACCCCTGGGACATGCCGCGCCTCAAATTGAATGTTATGCTGCAAGCAACGAAGCACCAGGTGACGAATATAGCGTACGACCACTGGTGACGATGCAGATAGCCTGTTAATGGCAAAGACGACGCTAGCGTTATTCATCCAGAACACAATGAACCTGTCTTTTAGAACCCGTCCCCACAATTCAATCGCCACCACGATTGGAAAGAGTTCCAACAGTGTCAGGTTCCTAGTCATCCCTGCCTGTGCCCATGCCTCTGGCCATGGTTCCGCACTCCACAACCTTTGAGGTAAACCCCGTAGCCATATGCCCCGGCTGCGTCCGTGAAGAGGTGAGCTGCCTGGCTTGATGCCCTCAGCGCCCTCCACAGCAAGGTCCCGTTAAAGTCTGTGAGGAAACTCTCCCAAACGCGGAGGTCCTCCCTCATCTCCTCGGACACCTTTATGACTCGGGCTCGTAGAGGACCGGCTAACTTGGCCTCCATCCTCCTGTTAAATGTGCGACCCATAGGTATCACCTTGCATGCAAAGTTGAGGAGGCCTAGTAACGATTGTAGCTCCTTTAAGGGCATGGATGGTGCCGCCATCGCTTTCCGTACTGCCATAAGCATGGCGCACACCTTGTCCACAGGGAGACGACAGAGCCTTTCAGCAGTGTCGATCTCAATCCCCAAAAAAGTGAGCCTCGTGCAAGGCCCTTGGGTATTTTCTTCCGCCAGCGGAACTCCAAATTCCGCCATCAATCTGCGCATCACTATCATAAGTTGGGCACATTCCTGCATGTCAGCCCTGCCAACCAGCAGAAAGTCGTCAAGATAGTGCGAGACCGCCCCCATGTGCGCTGCCATCACAATTGCACAGTGGAGGAACGTACTGAACGCCTCAAAGTATGCACACGACACTGAACAGCCCATGGGCAAACATTTGTCGACGTAGTAATAACCTTCGAACTTGCAACCCATTAACCTGAAGGAAGTGGGATGTATTGGCAGCAAGCGGAAGGTGGACTCAATGTCCAATTTGGCCATCAGAGCGACCGGTCCTGCCGCTCTGACGAGCTCCAGGGCTTGGTCGAACGACTGGTAAGACACCGAGCTAATCGCCGGGTCAATAGCATCGTTCACAGAACCGCCCTTTGGGTATGATAGGTGCTGGATGAGGCGAAATTTTCCAGGGTCCTTTTTGGGAACCACTCCCAGCGGTGATATGACCAATCCCCGTATTGGTGGCACCTCAAATGGTCCAGCAAACCTTCCTAGAGAGAGCTCCTCATCAAGCTTCTTACGGACCTCATTCGGCATCTCATACGCGGACTTCAGGTTCCTATGAGACGCCGAGCCCACCACTGTGCCCTGCGTAGGGGTTCGGAAACCCTCCGATATCCCCTCTATCAGCAGGGCTGCGGCCTCCCTGTCAGGGTAGGCCGCCAGCCAACACCTAATTGCGTCCAGCCTCAGGGGGGTTGGCGCCCTTAGATCCAGCCCCTCCTTTTGCTCCACGGCCGCCACCCCCTTCGCGCCTTTTTGGGCAATCACAGTCTGAGTGGGGGCCACCACAATACATGCATGCGTGGCGAAAGGAGCAGGATGCTCCTTTGTCGCATTGCTTTTTGTTGAAACGCCAGCATTCCCTGCCACGGCGCTTGACAACGTTCTGGCTTCTTTGCGTCCCCAGGCGATTGGCCACGCCACCGACCTTATCGGGAGTGAGCAAGGACCACAAATCCAGATCCTTAACCCCGAAGTTAAGGACCAGATTGCCCACCATTTTGCGGCGGAACTCACTATCGTATGTCCACAGTACTCCTTCGCCAAATCTATTGTAGATTTGCTCAATTATCTCCGCGTATTTTATAACGTCCCCTGCCGCCTCCGGCCTCTGCTCAATGTAGCATGACGAGAACACGCGGAAGCAGCGCCTCCACTCGTCAAATATGTCTGGTCGCTGAAATTTTTGGGGGCATGTCCCATCCTCGCTCCGCTCCTTGTCCCTCTGGGCCTCCAAAGACAGTTCAAATATATTCACATATTTGTGATCTTTAATCTTTTGAACTGTTTTGGACTTAAGGTGAGCATGAAGGCAGTGGATTTTACAGGGGTAAGAATCCCCCTGTAAGGCCACCTACCTGGCGCTAACCACACTCCCTTGATGTGCCCCCGCGCCCGATACCACCGCAAGGGAAATGGCTCCAGATATGCTCGTGCCCTGGCCTGCCGCTGCCTGTGACTGCTCAAGTATGCCTGCGCTCCTACTCTGAGTTCCCTCTGCTATTGGCAGCTTCACATGTGCCTGTGCCCCTTACTGTTCAGACCCAGCTTCCTACCACTATCTGAATCTGATTCTGAGCTAGAGCCCGCGCTTAGTGTGTGTGGTAACAAAGAAAATTGGTTCTCACCGGTCCCAGAAGTCGCTGCCACCGGTCCTGAGGGTCCTTCTCCAGCTTGCCGATTCGCCGCTTGTTCCACCGTACTGGCCATTCCAGCTGATGAAGGAGCTGGTCCCGAGCCTTGCAAGGGGGAGAGAAAGGAGAGGGGAGTACCTAGGCTAACCAGTGCAGCATCCCCACTGTGTCCAGCAACAGGGGTAGATACCCTCTGTGGCACTGCACCAACCACACTACTAACGTCCCCCAAACCACCAGTAATCTCCCCCATAGGTGCATTCACACTGCTCATGGTCATACTATGCTCTGCCTGCACACTCTGTATCGCCACGTCACTCACATTTGCAATCTGTGCCCCTGGAGCTATTATGCCCCCTTGAGTCTGATGCACATTATGATAGCCTGTGCCAAATTGCCCCCTAAGGGTCCCTCGCATGTTAATACCCCTTGCGCTGACTGACCTATCCCCTCTGAAGCCCCCTCTAACCATGGTACGATCTCTGCTCATCCATGCCACTCTTGTGCCTCTCAAGCTTTTTGCAGAGCGTTGCGCAGCTGAACCAGCCAGCCCAGGCACTCCCCACTCACCTCCGGTCAGCACTTCTCCCGGTCTCTTCCTCTGCCTCCCATGCTCCGCAACCGAACCAGAACCTCCTGGCCTGTGTGTGTCACTCCCGGACGTGACGTCACACCCTACAGATGTCGGAGGCGCCAGACCGGAAGTGGGCGTTGCGCGCGGTAGGCCGCGCTTGGAGCCAGGCCCTAAAGTAATTGAAGCCGACTGAGCCACCACTGAATGCGGCGCCGGACCACTCACGGAGCTAGGCTCGGCCGCCGCAGGGCCCCCCTGAGCCACCAATTTATTGCCAGACCCCTGTAACCGGCCCTGGGGCCGGATTACTAAGAGCATCACCCCCTGGCGGCAAGGCCACCGCCGGAAGTACCGCAGCCGTTAAAGCCTTGAACAGGCCTACTACAGCCGCTGCAGACTCCAGTGTCATACCGGAGCCAGTCAGAGCCTCCACACCGGCCTCCAAGGCCTGGTCAGACTGGGTGCCAATACTCCCCCTGCTGTGCCCTCCGCTGCAGGAGCCCTCCCAGCAGCTGCCCCGGAGGGCCCAGCAATAGCTGGGGGAGCAGTCAGTGGGGTGGCAGGGGGTATTTCACTGGGTAGCAAGCCACTAACTATAGCCGTAGTAGAAGTAGTGGGCCTAGGGCCCAGGACTGAGGATACAGGCCTGTTTGTGCGTGGTGTTGGTGGGATCACGTCCTCAAGCTCTTCCTCCTGTCTTCCAGGTGCTGTGCTGCGTGTGGTCACCCCTGCAGCCTCCCTAAATCGCTGTGGCAACACCGAAGTCCTCTTGGATCTGGACATGACTGCAAAGTTGATCACAGGAAACTTTCACCTTGAAAATCCCAGGCAGAAGAGACAGGAATATTCCAGAATCTTCCTTATAACCTGGTAAGTTTGGAACCTCCCCTAACCTTGCAACATTGTTGCTACTTACACTACACTGGGATTTTCACTACCCTGTCATGCTCAGGCCCTTAACTCCATTACAGGAGACTTCACTACCTTTCATTCCTCTTATTACCCGATTTATTGGTACCCATTTTATTGACCTCAGAAGGATGAAGGGCTGAGTCAGCCCTGCTGGGATTTGAACCTGTGACCTTGGATCTTTTTTAAACAGGCTTTTTTGTATTCAGGGAATTTACCAACTGAGCTACCTCACCAGAAATGATTGAATTCATTAGAGCATTTTATTTAAATTAAAGTCAAACCCAAACAATAATGCATGATTGGGAAATTAAAAGTTGTTTTTTAAAAAGCATTTGAACCAAACAGAAATGTTTAACCAAAGCATTTTCACATACCCAATGCATAAATAAGGTACCCTGTATTTTGAAAGTGAAGTGGTAGTGGCACAGTCATTGTGTTCGTATTACAAGTAATCAGTTCTTAAGTGAATACTAAACCCAATTTTTTTTATTTAATGATTCAAACAGAGCATGTAATTTTTAGCAACTTTCTAATTTACTCCTATTATCAATTTTTCTTTGTTCTCTTGCTATCTTTATTTAAAAAGCAGGAATGTAACGCATAGGAGCCGGCCCATTTTTGGGTCAGATCCTGGGTTGTGCTTGCTTATTGGTGGCTAAATGTCAGCCACCAATAAGCAAGCACCATCCAGTTTACAAGACTAACTTATTTGTTCCTCAGATAATTACATGACAAATCTACATTGCCTTAGAGCAAGTAGTTTCCATCTGCACAATGTCTAGCAAAGGCACTAAACAAAATTAATGCAAAAAATAAAAAAGAATGATTTACCTAATGCCCCTAGTAGCACTATTGGTTACCACCAGATATCCCATTGCATTTAACCCCTTAATTCCCAAAACCCCCATCATAATAAACCCCATTGGTAAAACCTCCAACTAATATTAAGCCCTTAAATGCCACAAATTTAAAACAAATTTTGATATATTCATTCATTTGAATCAAATTTTGAATGTTTATATAACATTCTAATATTCTATTTTCGAATTTTCGTTTTGGAATTTTTTGATAAAATTAGAAAATATTTGTTTAAATAAAAGAATGTTTAGCAATGTATTCATTAAATTTTGAAATGTCACATTTGAATTTGAAATAGTATTTCTAGTCTAATACTGTGTTTTTTAAATGTAATATTTGAATTTGAATGTGACATTGAAATTCAAATGTCACATTCAAATTCAAAATAGTATTTCTAGTCTTCAACTGTGTTTAATAAATGTAATATTCAAATTTGAAATAGTATTTCTAGTCCAATACTGTGTTTTATAGATGTAATATTCGAATTTGAATGTGACATTCAAATTCGAATGTGACATTTTAATTTGAAATAGTATTTCTAGTCTAATACTGTGTTTTATAAATTTATTCGAATTCAAATGTGACATTCAAATTTGAATGTGACATTCGATTTCAAAATAGTATTTCTAGTCTACAACTGTAATATTCAAATTTGAATGTGATATTTGAATTTGAATGTGACATTCGAAAACTGTAAATAACATTTGATAATAAAAATTTTAAGAATATTCGTTCTTATCAACATTCTATTATGTAAATCGAAATTCTACAATAACATTCATTCTAACATTCTAATTTTGAATATATAAACACATTCGCCCATACCTATTATTAACCCCAAAACTTCCAAAACCCCTAACACAATAAACCCCCTAATGATCATGACCTCCATTGCAAATACCCATCACAACTAAAACCCCATAACCACTAAATTTCCCTAACTCCTATAAATCCTCAAACTGCCAAACCCCCTAATGCTAAACCTTCTTACCCCCCCCCCCCCAGATCCTAATAATTTACTCTCCTACTAACCCTTTACGCAAAAAAATCTCCAGCCCTAAATTAACAGACCCCAATTGCTAAACCCCCACAAATCAACCAATAGGAAACAAGACATTTCTTCAAATTGGATGAGGTGAAATAACTTAACCAATAGGAATAAAACAGAACAAATATATAAAAGTTGCAAAATGCCAGAGAAAGGGAAAAAATATGCAAAGGACTTTAATAAAAGTATACCACTCTGTGGACAGAATATTACTGATAATAAGTAAAATGTGGTAGTCTTTATCTAGGGTTTTTGCATTTTTCAAATGTGCTGTTTTTTTAACTTGGGGGGGGAGGTTTGAGAAGGGTATTATGGAACTCTGTTTAGGTTCTTAATTCATTGTGGGGGATTGTATGGTGGTTTAGGTGTTAATTAAGGTAGATTGGGAACACAACTGGTTATATCAAATAAAGGGGTTGATTCAATTTTTTCCATTTTTTCTGATGCTGGGAAAATGGAAATGGTAATTTTATACTGTTAATGAAGTAATCACCATCTTTCCAAATCAAACACTGCTGACGTTAAATCACATGAAATTTAATTTTAATTTTCCCGGAACTGCAGATAAAAAATGTCACTGAAATACCGTATGGGTTAAAGGGGCTACTGGATTCCTTGTTGCATTTGGATATTTATAATAGGTGTTAAACAATATGAATGCCATTTGTATATGAATATCAAGGCCATGCTGAATATCTTTGATCAATTATGTCTTTTCAAACCATTACAATGTTTAAAAAAAAAAAAAAACATTTTGAAGAGATTTTCATAAAAAATAAGAATTTCCATAAGAAGAAAGTAACAGCAACTTATCTAAAACATGACAGGGTTTTAAAGATGATACAACGTTGCAGAAAGTACTTTTACAGACTCAAAGTTCAAAACCTACTATACAGACCGTTGATTTCAAAACCTCACTCTCACTGTACAGGATAAGGGTTCTTTTTGCTGGATTTCTTTAACTGTAGAAGCTTGTGGTTTTAGACAAACAAGGCTGAATAGCCAATACTTAACTCCTGAATAGTGATGTCGCAAACATAAAAACTGAAAAAGTTTGCGAACGGGCGAACCGGGCGAACCGCCATAGACTTCAATAGGCAGGCGAATTTTAAAACCCAAAGGGACTCTTTCTGGCCACAATAGTGATGGAAAAGTTGTTTCAAGGGACTAACACCTGGACTGTGGCGTGCCGGAGGGGGATCCATGGCAAAACTCCCATGAAAAATTACATAGTTGATGCAGAGTCTGGTTTTAAGCCATAAAGGGCATAAATCACCTAACATTCCTAAATTGTTTGGAATAACGTGCTTTAAAACATCAGGTATGATGTTGTATTGATCAGGTAGTGTAAGGGTTATGCCCGCTTCACAGTGACAGACCAAACTCTCCGTTTAAGGCACCGCAAACAACCGCAAACAGTCCATTTGCACAACCGCAAACTCCCCATTTGCACAAGGTTGGATACCAAGCTAGCCTTGTCCTCACTGATGTCATTGAAGGTCTCTTCCTCCACAAAGCCATGTACAACACCAAGGGTCCCCGAAAGGTGACAACAAGCCCCCTGGGATGCCTGCTTTGTTTGGTCTTCCACCTCCTCAAAGCCACCTTCCTCCTCTGACTCCTCTTCTTCAGACTCCTCTCTCTGCGTTGCCTCTCTCTGCGTTATTATAAGGAGTGTTAAGTAGTACTATTCCTATCAGTTTAATCCCTGTTATTGGAATTTTGAAAAGAAACCAATGGCACTACTAATCGTATGAGACCTTAATTCCTACAATTATTCAATAGTTTGTCAGGATGTGGGTGCTGTGTATAAAACCGTATTGTAGCAAAGAAAGAGAGAAAGTATACACTTATAGCACACCTAGGTCTAAAGGTAAATTAAATCTAACTGGGTGACACAAATTATTCCCTAAGGAATAAGTGAGCAGACAAATCTTACCGAAGTTTGTTTAACACAGACAGCTCAAGTGCATACAACTTAGAATACAATCCTTGCAATTCAAATTTGAGTATATCCAGTAGCAACGGTTTTTATATATAACCGCAGAGGAAGTTAACATAATTAAGTTTATCCAGTTGAACAAGGATATACAATGTCTCAATAAACAGAAATTGTATCAGAATTTAGTTGTTTCATTAATATACACTATAAGAGTGCTTATGTAAGTTAGCTCTTGATGTTTTGGAGTGAATAGCCTACACCTCAATCTTTCAGTAGGCAATTGTTAATACAGAAGCGGAGTCACTTTAGAAAAGAGACTGTGTATAATTTTTTACGCAAAACGTCATATAAACAAGTTCCATCTTGCTATATATTTAGAATTTAAGTAAGTGGTGTATATAATCTCAGCTGGAAATAAGCAGAAATATATAGAATTTTATACCCACTGTTTAACTTACACTTAACTTCGCATACAAAGATATATCATTTTGAAGATATAAATAACACGCTATATACTTAACTCTTATATAAGAATTGGTAACTTCATATACAAAAAGTTTGGTGTATCACATCTCTAAGACGCAAGTATACAGCAGTTCCCACTCCAGTCTACATTTAACACTCAAGTACTAGGAGCAACAATCTTAACTTATATTTATTTGCTGACATCAATAAAATCGGTGCTTAAGTGTGATTTTAAGTTCATTCCTATTTTAAACGCAACCCAATAAAAGTTATATTTTAATTTGTAATCTGTTTTCTCCCCTTTCACTTATTCCTTAGGGAATAATTTGTGTCACCCAGTTAGATTTAATTTACCTTTAGACCTAGGTGTGCTATAAGTGTATACTTTCTCTCTTTCTTTGCTACAATACGGTTTTATACACAGCACCCACATCCTGACAAACTATTGAATAATTGTAGGAATTAAGGTCTCATACGATTAGTAGTGCCATTGGTTTCTTTTCAAAATTCCAATAATTCCAATACCTGATTCTCAGGCCTCTTACCAATAGAGCACACATACAATTTAATCTAACTTACCATTATGTCTTCAAAATGGGAGCAAGACAGACAATCTAGACAACGAAAAAGGGAAACAGACCTTAATGATGTATTCAAAAATCCATCCACTAATGCCTCAAATATACAAGATAAAATGAACTCAACCCTCAGGGAAGTACACAAATTAATGTTTAAACAAGATAAGTTATGGTGGAACCATCATTTCTTCGAGAAATATATTGAATTAAAATTAATCCCCAGAGGATTGAGAATACAATTATTCCCAGCATTTGAGTTCCGCAACCCATCACACAATATTGAATGGGAAGAAGCATTAACAGAATGCTCAGGAAAATTGATGAAAATACTCATTAAACATGATAAGGAAGAATATGACTGTTTGGAAATCAAAGTTCAGGAATTAAATAAACAATTAGAAGAATTTGAACCTCTCTCTAATTTTGAGGAAACATATAAACAATATCAAAAAGAACTGGATAAGTATGAAAATGAAATAAAACAAACAAAACAAGGGAAACTAAGTAGGGACAAAACTGACTATGCAAACCAAAAGGTTTATAAATGGAAAATTAGAACTAATACCAACAAAGGGCGACAATCTAGGGTAAACTTGGTTCAAAGTGATGTCTCAGACACAAGGAGAGGAATCTGAAACTTTAGAATCAGATGTGGAACCTCAAACCCCCAATTTGGAGAGAAACATAAGAATAACAAGAGGAAAAAGGAAGGATTTTTTAGGGGCAGGAGCCTCGTCAAGTGGAGACACACCAGAAGAGGCAGGGGGAAAACCAAAAAGACAAAACAAAAGCCAAACATCGAACAGAACCAACAAGAAAAACTGGAAACCCTATCAAAGAGCTCCCAGCCCCTTCTCCCAAATCAAACTGACTCACTGAGAATTATAAACTTGTCACAAAAACTACTATCAGAAGCTCACATCCAAGTTTTATCCAAAGGCATGTCATTTTGCCCCACACCGAAACTTGATAAATTCGAATTAATTAAAGATGTACACTTATTTGTTCGAAAAATAGCATTGAAAAGAATCTACAGTAGAAACACTACTCAATCAGAACCTGTAGAACCAATTCCAACACAATGTTGGACAGAAGATGAGAGAGAAACTCTAGAAACACTAGAAACTCTACTGACAGAGAATACTTTTGGACAAGAACAACCAGCTGATTCCTTGACAGAAAGAAAATGGCGAGATAAGATAATAAATAAGTCATCTTTTATGCCTAAGATAAATCAATGCCCTCAACTACAGGTGTTCACTGATGTAGTTTGTAATGAAATACTGCAGCTATCAGACAAACTAACTGAAAGAAATTTAACAACTCAGGAACAAATTGCATTAAATGACATCAGAAACTGGGATGATGTCATCATCCGAAATTCAGATAAGGGGGGAAATATAGTTCTGTGGCCCATTAACATGTACAAAAAAGAAACAGACAAACAACTCAGGGACACATCGTGCTATAAAAAGCTAAGCTTTAATCAAAATAAAATATTCCTCCATGAATATTTGAATATCATAGAAATGGCTAAATTTGATAATCTACTCACAAACAAAGAATACCAATTTCTCAAAGTGAAGGAACCAACAGTAGCAACTTTCTACTTAATTCCAAAAATTCACAAAAACCAACAACAACCCCCAGGACGGCCAATTGTGTCTGGCATTAACAGTCTTACGGAGAAAGCGAGTAGATACATTGACTTCAGACTCAGGAATTATCTTCGTCAATTAGCATCATATGTACAAGACACTACTGACGTCTTGGTTCAGCTAGAAAATGTACACCTTTTACCATCTACATGGCTAGTCATGGCTGATGTTGAATCACTATATACCTGTATAAATCACGATCTAGGTATAGAAGCTGTACAGTGGTTTCTCTCTATGGGATCTGAGGAAGACCCAGCTCATGATAGTTTTGTTCTACAACTGTTAAAATTCATTTTGACACATAATTTCTTTACTTTTGATAACGTTTTTTACCTTCAAACCAGAGGCACGGCAATGGGTACTGCCTGTGCCCCCACCTATGCCAATCTCTTTCTTGGCTGGTGGGAGCAAAAACATGTGTTCTCAGATGACAATACTGAGGATTTAAATAAAATACCTTTATGGATGAGATACATAGACAATGTGCTCTTCCTATGGGAAGGGACTCGTACAGAATTGGACCAATTCATGGCCAAACTGAATACCAACACATTAAACATCAAATTGACCTATGAAGCAAGCCAAGAAAGCATTGACTTTCTAGATCTAAAAATCATAAAAACAATAATAGGCACATTGGAAACAGATGTCCATCGTAAGAAAACTGCTACTAACAGTTTACTTTTTAGTACAAGTGCTCATGCTCCAAACACAGTAAAAGCGCTCCCCACAGGAGAATTTCTCAGGATGAGACGCAATTGCTCCACAGAAGAGAACTATAAAATAAGAGCAAGAGAATTAACTGAGAGATTAATCTCAAGAGGTTATAGCAAAAGAACAATAAAAAAAGCAGAATTTAGAGCTAAAAATACCATGAGACAGGAACTGTTGAAAACGAAAATCAAATCGAAACAGGAACAAGTGAGATTCATCTCTACCTACAACCCTAAAAGCTCTCAAATTCTGAATATTATGCAAAATAACTGGCACATTCTAACCTCTGATCCTGTAATCTCCAAAATTGTTGGAGAAAAAGTACAAACGGGCTTCAGAAGAACCCGCAATCTCAAGGATCTTATTAGTCCCAGCCACCTACAGGGACCAAGAACTTTGGGAGCCTTCAAGAAAGGATCATTCAAATGCGGAACATGCAGTACATGCAGCTTCATGGTCAATAAACAAGAAATTACTGATCGGTTTGAGAAAATCCATAAAATTGAATCCTACATTAACTGCCACACGGAAGGAGTCATATACGTTTTACAATGCAAATGCAATCTGTTATATGTTGGCATGACAACAAGAAAAATAAGACAAAGACTCCAAGAACATCTGAGGAACATAAAAAATGCAACTAAAGATCTGCAAGAAGGAAAAAACATGACATCTGTAGCTCGTCATTTCCTGAAAAGACACAATTCCAAACAGTCTGATTTGAAATGCTTTGGGATTCAGAAAATACATTTGGGCATAAGGGGTGGCAATGTAGAGAATGTCCTACTCAGAGCGGAGAGCAAATGGATCTTCCTTTTGAATTCAGTTCAACCGAATGGACTAAATGAAGTAAATCATTTTACTCCTTTTTTGTAAAAACAGATTATCTAAGTAAGATAAACAACAATAGCAATGAAATACACGGGTACACTTCATGTACATTGTCAATGAATTAACGCTTGCTATAAAAACAATCTATAGAAACCTTATCTCTATCACGGTACACTAACAGACTCTGATAACACTAAGTCACTGGTTAAGTGCTGTTGCACTAACTATAACACCACTCAGTAGGGTCTTTATTAATGATCCAACCACGCACTTATATCAGGTTAAAAATCTTTTTTTCATATTCTCTCTTTAAGATTAAATGAATTAATACACACGATAAGGCACTCTATAGGGATCTTATGATCCCCTATATAAGTACACATCAATTCTAGTCATGTTTGAGGTTAATATTCTATACACACTTTTCCCCCCCCCTTTTCCTTTTCGAAATATTTTTTGTTTCAATTTCTTTATTCACAGTTTTAACACGCTATTTCATAAAATATAAAAAGCAGATTAGGTTTCATAAAGAATACAATCCTGGTTAAAGTTCTGACTATACTATTATCAGATCTAGCAATATGTTAAATTCAATAACACCTTAGAATAAGTTAAGACAAAATAGCTTGCTATAACAACACGAATTTATGCACAGAGTCACTGTTGTCAACAAAACATCAGCTACCTCTGTGAATATACTTGGCAAATGAAAACCTTTTTGAACAGGTTAACTGTTTTCACTATACCATCATTTCATTAGTTTTATCTATCATCAGGCTTTGGAAAGAATTCAAGAATAAGCTCACAACAGGATCAAATAAACCGTTCTATAGTAGAATTCAGACACGCCTCTCTACGTCAATCATTAGTCCATCTCGTGTCATTGGTCTGAATTATAATACACGCCTATTGGGGGCGTGTTTCCAATGGCCTTAAAAAGCCGCCAATATTGCGGCGCGTTCACCTTTGAAAAAGCAACGTGAAGTTGCTAAACATGTTAGGGACGATAGGGCAATGGTGAGGAGTCCTAGGAGCTCCTGTGTTTTTAGACAGCCTTAAGCTACCGCAAATTACTGTAGTCAACTATGATTTAACTTGTATTATTGAATGCTCAGATCTAACTATGTGTTAATGTTTAGCGCTGGTACCGAATGTGCTATTCCTCCTGTAATGGCTAACTCTAAATCTTATAGTATACAATAACCGGACAATAGAATTACGTTAGTGGCTATTGCCTAATAAGTTAAAATCAACCTTGAGTTGTACTGGGTATATATTCACGATACCTTTAGCTGTAAGTTATATCTGCCCCAAAGCTATTGGGCACTCAGTATATTTAAAACGCAATTGTATTTGCCTTGCGTTTAATTATTAAGTGCAGCTTGATCACATAAGCACAATTTCGCCTCTAATACGGCACATACAATAGAGCAGTGCACAAACTGAATTTGTGGCAATCCTGTTTGTATGGGAGGTGGAACATACACAGACTAAGATAGTCAGCTGCGAGTGTGCAAATCCAAACGAACAGTAGGTTTAACTCTATAGACTCACAATACAAGCAGAATCTTTGAACATCTCTTTACCACAGCTCAGATGTTACTGGGAATAGATACGTTTTATTGTATTAATAAACTACACTATTTAATTACCGGAACACTGTGAGGTACTTTAATAGATACTCAATTAAATCTGTGGTGATAGGAACAGATATGCTCCATTGTTGCAAAATATATAATTACTTAGTTGCCGCAGTACAGTGAGCTACTTAAACTGACACCAAATGAAACCGTGAGCAGACAAATCTTACCGAAGTTCGTTTAACACAGACAGCTCAAGTGCATACAACTTAGAATACAATCCTTGCAATTCAAATTTGAGTATATCCAGTAGCAACGGTTTTTATATATAACCGCAGAGGAAGTTAACATAATTAAGTTTATCCAGTTGAACAAGGATATACAATGTCTCAATAAACAGAAATTGTATCAGAATTTAGTTGTTTCATTAATATACACTATAAGAGTGCTTATGTAAGTTAGCTCTTGATGTTTTGGAGTGAATAGCCTACACCTCAATCTTTCATTAGGCAATTGTTAATACAGAAGCGGAGTCACTTTAGAAAAGAGACTGTGTATAATTTTTTACGCAAAACGTCATATAAACAAGTTCCATCTTGCTATATATTTAGAATTTAAGTAAGTGGTGTATATAATCTCAGCTGGAAATAAGCAGAAATATATAGAATTTTATACCCACTGTTTAACTTACACTTAACTTCGCATACAAAGATATATCATTTTGAAGATATAAATAACACGCTATATACTTAACTCTTATATAAGAATTGGTAACTTCGTATACAAAAAGTTTGGTGTATCACATCTCTAAGACGCAAGTATACAGCAGTTCCCACTCCAGCCTACATTTAACACTCAAGTACTAGGAGCAACAATCTTAACTTATATTTATTTGCAGACATCAATAAAATCGGTGCTTAAGTGTGATTTTAAGTTCATTCCTATTTTAAACGCAACCCAATAAAAGTTATATTTTAATTTGTAATCTGTTTTCTCCCCTTTCACTTATTCCTTAGGGAATAATTTGTGTCACCCAGTTAGATTTAATTTACCTTTAGACCTAGGTGTGCTATAAGTGTATACTTTCTCTCTTTCTTTGCTTTAATCCCTGTTATGTCCCCTATCAGGGGACATGTATATTGCATTAATTTTAGGAACCGGGAGATGGAAAAACATGCTTGGTCGGTCCTCCTACTTCAAATTTGGGGCACTGCGCGTGCAATATAATGTGCCACCAGATAGGAGTGGTGTGTTAAGTAGTACTATTCTTATCAGTTTAATCCCTGTTACGTCCCCTATCAGGGGACGTGTATATGGCATCGATTTTAGGAACCGGAAGATGGAAAAAGATGCTTGGTCGGACCTCCTACTTCAAATTTGGGGCACTGTGCATGCAATCTAATGTGCCACCAGAGTGGTGTGTTAAGTAATACTATTCCTATCAGTTTAATCCCTGTTATGTGCCTTTTTTTGGTTTGGTTTTTGAAGCCACAGTACAGCACCAGAGGCCAGAAAAATTAGGCATGTACACATGCCTGAGAAATTAGGTATTGTTGCAGCCGCTGCTGTAGCAGAGGCCAGAAAAATTGATGTTTGTTTCCCAGGCAGAAAGTGCCCTAAAACATTGCGGCTTGAACCCTAGTTGGTGGCAGATAAGTCACGCAAATCCGGCATTCAGAGATAAAAATACAGCAGCGTGGACCATTTTTAGCCCAAGGCAGCTCATCTCATCAGGCCTTTTTTAGTCGAATGTATCGTCCACTGTCAGTCCCTTCAGGATCCATCCTTCATTCATCTTAATAAAGGTGAGGTAATCTAGACTTTTTTGACCTAGACGACTTCTCTTCTCAGTGACAATACCTCCTGCTGCACTGAAGGTCCTTTCTGACAGGACACTTGAAGCGGGGCAGGCCAGAAGTTCTATCGCAAATTGGGATAGCTCAGGCCACAGGTCAAGCCTGCACACCTAGTAGTCAAGGGGTTCATCGCTCCTCAGAGTGTCGATATCTGCAGTTAAGGCGAGGTAGTCTGCTACCTGTCGGTCGAGTCGTTCTCTGAGGGTGGACCCCGAAGGGCTGTGGCGATGCATAGGACTTAAAAAGCTCTGCATGTCCTCCATCAACAACACGTCTGTAAAGCGTCCTGTCCTTGCCGGTGTGGTGGTGGCAGGAGGAGGATTACTTTCACCTCTTCCCCTGTTAGATTCCCGTTGTGCTGTGACATCACCCTTATACGCTGTGTAAAGCATACTTTTTATTTTATTTTGGAACTGCTGCATCCTTTCTGACTTGCGGTAATTCGGTAACATTTCAGGCACTTTATGCTTATACCGGGGGTTTAGTAGCATGGACACCCAGTACAGGTCATTCTCCTTCAGCCTTTTTATACGAGGGTCCCTCAACAGGCACAACAGCATGAAAGACCCCATTTGCACAAGGTTGGATGCCAAGCTACTCATGTCCCGTTCCTCATCCTCAGTGATCTCACTGAAGGTATATTCTTCCCCCCAGCCACGTACAACACCACGGGTACCAGATAGGTGACAACAAGCACCCTGCAATGCCTGTTGTGGTTGGTCTTCCTCCTCCTCTTCAAAGCCACATTCCTCTTCTGACTCCTCTTACTCACAATCCTCTTCCAGCGTTGCCACAGGTCCAGCAAGTGATGCTGAAAAGGCTGTTTCTGGTGGTGATGGTGACCACAACTCTTCCTCTTCCACTTCACGCTCATCTACTGCCTGATCCAGCACTCTTCACAGGGCACGCTCCAGGAAGAAAACAAATGGTATGATGTCGCTGATGGTGCCTTCGGTGCGACTGACTAGGTTTGTCACCTCCTCAAAAGGACGCATGAGCCTACAGGCATTGCGCATGAGCGTCCAGTAACGTGGCAAAAAAATTCCCAGCTCCGCAGAGGCTGTCCTAGCACCCCGGTCATACAAATAGTCGTTAACGGCTTTTTATTGTTGGATCAGGCGGTCGAACAATAGGAGTATTGAATTCCAATGTGTCGGGCTGTCGCAAATCAAGCACCTCGCTGGCATGCTGTTTCGCCGCTGGATATCTGTAAAGTGCGCCATGGCCGTGTAGGAACGCCTGAAATGGCCACACATCTTCCTGGTCTGCTTCAGGATGTCCTGTAAGCCTGGGTACTTATGCACAAAGCATTGTACGATCAGATTACACACATGTGCCATGCACAACACATGTGTCAACTTGCCCAAATTCAATGCTGCCACCAAATTTCTTTCATTGTCACTAACCACTTTGCCGATCTCCAGTTGGTGCGGAGTCAGCCACTGATCCACGTGTGCATTCAGGGCGGACAGGAGTGCTGGTCCGGTGTGACTCTCTGCTTTCAGGCAAGTCAACCCCAAGACGGCGTGACACTGTCGTATCCGGGATGTGGAATAGTACCTGGGGAGCTGTGGGGGTGCCGTTGATGTGGAGCAAGACGCAGCAGCAGAAGAGGACTAAGCCAAGGAAGAGGTTATGGAAGAGGATGGAGTAGGAGGAGTAGAGGAGGTGGCAGCAGGCCTGCCTGCAAGTCGTGGCGGTGTCACCAACTCCTCTGCAGAGCCACGCATTCCATGCTTGGCAGCCGTCAGCAGGTTTACCCAATGCGCAGTGTAGGTGATATACCTGCCCTGACCATGCTTTGCAGACCAGTTATCAGTGGTCAGATGGACCCTTGCCCCAACACTGTGTGCCAGACATGCCATAACTTTCTTTTGCACAATCGAGTACAGGTTGGGGATTCCCTTTTGTGCAAAGAAATTTCGGCCGGGTACCTTCCACTGCGGTGTCCCAATAGCTACAAATTGAACTCCACCAGCTTGTATGGTAAAAGCTGGCGGGCTAAGAGTTCAGTCAAGCCAGCTGTCAGATGCCGGGCAAGTGGGTGACTTTGTGACATTGGCTTCTTACACTCAAACATGTCCTTGACAGACACCTGACTGTGGGCAGATGAGCAGGAACTGCTCAAGGCAAGACACGGAGTGGCGGATGGTTGAGAGGGGGCAAGGAGGACAGCAGTGGTTGACGTGGCTGAAGATGCTGGACCAGGAGGAGGATGGCGGCTTTGAGTTTGTGTGCTGCTTGTACTCATGTGTTGATCCCATAGGCGTTTGTGATGTGCGATCATGTGCTTTCGCAAAGAAGTTGTACCTAGGTGGGTGTTGGACTTCCCACGACTCAGTTTCTTTTGGCACAGGTTGCAAATGGCATCGCTGTTGTCAGAGGCAGACACACAAAAAAAATGCCACACTGCTGAGCTCTGCAATGACAGCATTCTGGTGGTGGCAACAGCATGCGTTGATTGGCGTGCTGTCTGGCTGACCCCGGGTGCCGATGCATGCTGTCTGACTGTGCCACTAGCTCCTTGCGACGACCTCCCCCTCCTTCCAACTCGTCTCCTCCTCCTCTCTGTCTCCCCATCTGAACTTTTCCCCTCTTCTTCTTCTCTTCTAGCGGGCACCCACGTGACATCCACAGATGCATCGTCATCATCAACCACTTCACTTGTATCTGACAACTCAACAAAGGAAGCAGCAGCGTGTACAACATCATCATCATTATCACACCGTACGTCCATGTGTGTAATTCTGACTGACTGAGACATATCCCTGTTATCTACATCCTCTGGAAATAATGGTTGCACATCACTTTCACTCATTTCTTCCAACTGATGTGTAAATAACTCCTCTGACAGATCAAGGGAAGTGGCTGTGGTGCTAGTGTTGGTGGTGGCAGCAGGCGGGCAAGTGGTAACTTGAGAGGTGCCCAAAGCTAAGCTGGAGGAGGATGGTGCGTCAAGGTCCCGAGCAGAAGCTCTAGAAGATTGGGTGTCCTGTGTTAGCCAGTCAACTATGTCCTCAGAACTGTTCGAGCTCGGGGTATGTGGCCTCTGAACACTGGGCATTATTCTAGGGCCAAAGGGAATCACAGCACCATGAACACGACGGCCCCTGCGGGGTGGCCTGCCTCTGCCTGTCATTTTTTTTTCAATTAGTGGTACTATGCGTGCAAGCTACTGTGACAACAGATATGAGTGGCACTGTGCACTGGCAGAAGTTGGCAGAGTAGACGCTGTAGGCCTGACACACATGCTTGCAGACAACTAACTGCTATTCAATCTATTACAGTCAAAATTGAGTTGCACTGGGGTGACACTGTGCCCTGGTAGGCCAGCACTGAAACGCACACGTGTGAAGGAAGCTGACTGCTATTATTTAACACAGTCAAAAAAGTGTTGTTTTTTTTTTTTTTAAATGTACACTACTGTTACACCAGATATGAGTTGCACTGGGGTGACACAGTGCCCTGGCAGGCAGGCAGGCATTGAAACGCACACGTGTGAAGGAAACTGACTGCTATTATTTTACACAGTCAAAAAAGTGTTTTTTTTTTTAAATCTACACTACTGTTACACCAGATATGAGTTGCACTGGGGTGACACTGTGCCCTGGCAGGCAGGCACTGAAATGCACACGTGTGAAGGAAACTGACTGCTATTATTTAACACAGTCAAAAAAGTGTTGTTTTTTTAAAATCTACACTACTGTTACACCAGATATGACTTGCACTGGGGTGACACTGTGCCCTGGCAGGCAGGCACTGAAACGCACACGTGTAAAGGAAACTGACTGCTATTATTTAACACAGTCAAAAAAGTGTTGTTTTTTTTAAATCTACACTACTGTTACACCAGATATGAGTTGCACTGGGGTGACACTGTGCCCTGGCAGGCAGGCAGGCACTGAAACGCACACGTGTGAAGGAAACTGACTGCTATTATTTAACACAGTCAAAAAAGTGTTGTTTTTTTTAAATCTACACTACTGTTACACCAGATATGAGTTGCACTGGGGTGACACTGTGCCCTGGCAGGCAGGCACTGAAATGCACACGTGTGAAGGAAACTGACTGCTATTATTTAACACAGTCAAAAAAGTGTTTTTTGTTTTTTTAATCTACACTACTGTTACACCAGATATGAGTTGCACTGGGGTGACACTGTGCCCTGGCAGGCAGGCACTGAAACGCACACATGTGAAGGAAAATGACTGCTATTATTTAACACAGTCAAAAAAGTGTTGTTGTTTTTTAACTCTACACTACTGTTACACCAGATATGAGTTGCACAGGGGTGACACTGTGCCCTGGCAGGCAGGCACTGAAACGCACACGTGTGAAGGAAACTGACTGCTATTATTTAACACAGTCAAAAAAGTGTTGTTGTTTTTTTAAATGTACACTACTGTTACACCAGATATGAGTTGCACTGGGGTGACACTGTGCCCTGGCAGGCAGGCACTGAAACGCACACGTGTGAAGGAAACTGACTGCTATTATTTAACACAGTCAAAAAAGTGTTGTTTTTTTTAAATCTACACTACTGTTACACCAGATATGAGTTGCACTGGGGTGACATTGTGCCCTGGCAGGCAAGCACTGAAACGCACACGTGTGAAGGAAACTGACTGCTATTATTTAACACAGTCAAAAAAGTGTTGTTGTTTTTTTAACTCTACACTACTGTTACACCAGATATGAGTTGCACTGGGGTGACACTGTGCCCTGGCAGGCAGGCAACTGAAATGCACACGTGTGAAGAAAACTGACTGCTATTATTTAACACAGTCAAAAAAGTGTTGTTTTTTTTAAATCTACACTACTGTTACACCAGATATGAGTTGCACTGGGGTGACATTGTGCCCTGGCAGGCAAGCACTGAAACGCACACGTGTGAAGGAAACTGACTGCTATTATTTAACACAGTCAAAAAAGTGTTGTTTTTTTAAATCTACACTACTGTTACACCAGATATGAGTTGCACTGGGGTGACACTGTGCCCTGGCAGGCAGGCACTGAAACGCACACGTGTGAAGGAAACTGACTGCTATTATTTAACACAGTCAAAAAAGTGTTGTTTTTTTTAAATCTACACTACTGTTACACCAGATATGAATGGTGGCACTGGGCAAGTGGCACAGTATACGCTGTGAGCCTGACACACACGCTGGCAGGCAGGCAACTGCAATTAGATTAAACAGGAAAAAAAAAAGCAGACTGATTTTCTAGCCCTAAAAAGGGCTTTTTGGGGTGCTGTCCTTACAGCAGAGATCAGATGAGTCCTTCAGGACTGTAGTGGACACTGAATACACTAGCCTAGCTATCGATTTCCCTATTCAATCAGCAGCAGCTACACTGTCCCTCCTCTCTCTAAGAATGCAGCTTCCAAATGAATCTAAAATGGATGCTGTCCAGGAGGTAGGAGGGTCTGGGAGGGAGGGTCTGCTGCTGATTGGCTGGAATGTGTCTGATGACTGTGAGATACAGGGTCAAAGTATTACTCAATTATGACGAATAGGGGGCGGATCGAACATCGCATATGTTCGCCCGCCGTGGCGAACGAAAACAAGCTATGTTCGCCGGGAACTATTCGCCGGCGAACTATTCGCGACATCACTACTCCTGAACACGATAACTCTATTTCCAAGAGATTCCCCATTGCTAAAGATGAGTATACTGTACTTACAACCTGAAAATGTGAATATGAAATTACAACAAAGATATTAAGAGCGATACTGCTAAACACCATTTCTTAATATATTTGGCTTAACTACATTTTTCTCACATTTACTGCAGATCTCATCAGCTGTACAAGATTATATATCTATAAATATATATATATGTGTGTGTGTATGTATATATTGTGTGTGTGTATATATATATATATATACATATATAGTATAATAAATGTCTCTCCCGCCCACTACTGAGGAACTATACAATAGTGCTGAATAGGTTAAATGAATATAGACCATATATTAATACTTAAATCTAAATCTTAAATGGTGTTTGTGGCCATTTCAGAGTATATTGCACGTGCAACATAATAGAATAATTCCAAATACTTTCCAAAATGTTGAAAAGGCCATTTTTGCACTTTATCAACATCCTTTGTGTATTGAATTTGATGTCTTCATTTTGATGATGTGCAAGACCCATGGTAATATGAGCAATTTTCCCTCTATCAGATCAGATCTTAACTTTTCCCAGTATGGAAGTGATGTTATCATTTGGGTTAGGATCTCCTATAGCTTAACTAAAAAAAATGGCTATCAGGCATGGAATGCTCAAATTTAGTAAAAACAAATCTTTGGTTACAATTTTAAACAGTGATTTCCAATACTATTGACAGTTGACTAATACCAGTTGTGCCAGTGTAAATTAACATGCAGCGTGCTATCAGTATTATTCGACTAATAATAATAATGTAGCCCATAGTAAGTTAGGGTCAACAGTGGAAAAATGAAATACTCTATAACAAATTGGTGCATGTAGTTTTTGCTTTAGAATGTCTATTTAAATCAGTCTTTGTTCTGACTTTTACACACTATAGAAACATTCTTTTTCTCATTAATAAAAACCAATCTGTTTTTTCCCTTTTTTAAACTATATTAATATGGTGTAACATGAATATTTTCTGAAAATTACAATTAAATAGATGTGGTCGGAGAGCCACAGCTAAATCACAGAGATTTGTTTTATTGCTACAAAAATTAAAACTATGTGAAAATTATATTTAATCATTCATAGTGCTTATTAAGAATAACAATTGTAATTATAGAGTTTTGCAAGAAATTGCATTCTCTATTTAATGTTGCTTGAATATCTCCGCAGTCCATATTCCTGTGTCAATTTCATTCATGGGTTCCCTGTAGTTACAAATGTAAACTTGGGTTGTCTGATAATACAGAATCATAAAATATCTTGCCAGGGAATGCTATAACAATAATTCATTGCCTTTAATTTAGCTATCCTATTAAAGTGCTTTATTATACAAACCAAAGTTGATTAACTCAGTGGGATATTTCTGAATTTATGAAGCTAAAAAGTACAACTTCTTGACTTCAAAGGAGATAAGTAAATCACTAATGTTATAATCTATAAAGAAAATGAACATTACATTTAGAGTGATATTTATCAATCTTCAAACCAATGAATGAACCTTAAATATACATAATATGATTGTTTGCTACTCCAGTTTTATAAGTCTTGCAAACATCTTCATGCTTTCAGCAGTTTGTTACATTCTCATAAGCCTGACAAATTTGTATTCTAAATAAAAGAAGGTCGATTTTCATATTTTTTAATCATTTATGTCCAGTTTAATATTGGAAGTGAATTGTATTTATGAGATCTCCCATGTCTGCAAGATTTGCCTGGAATATTGTGAAGAAAGTTAAATGGACATTCAAGCAATATATAAACTTTTTTTTTAAATAAATCTTTTTTTATTGAAGTTAGAAAGATGATTAGCCGCAAATGTGCAGGGCGCGGCATTGCACAAGCATTTCACGCGAAATTTTTGTGCAATGTTAAATGCCGACAGCGTATGCTGTCAGCATTTTGCAATGTCGAGCGGACATGATTTGCTGCAGCGAATCATGTCTGCTCGACATTTAATAAATTGACACCCTAGTGTCAATGCAAACGAAAAAAATATATACACTGCGATCCTTTAAAAACAACAAAGGTTTTTAATATCCATACATAAGTGCAAAGTATCATGAAAGGCAACAGGGTTGTTAAAAGCAAAAAGATAGGCAGAACATTTTCAGGAACCACCCTAGTGTCAATGTCACTTTACTCCAGAGATACCAGAGATCAATATAGAACATACTTAGAATAACAGAAATTATAGATTACAATGCTAAACATAGTAGGTGGCCCTTGATTTACGCCGGTTCAATTTGTGCCATTTCAGAATAACAACCTTTTTATTTCAGTCATGTGACTGCTATTGAAAAGCATTGATAAGCATTGAATTGATTAAAATAGCCAGTAGGTGGAGCTGTCCGCTTGTGTTGCAGCAAAGATATGCAAAGCCAAGCATAGAAACAGGCTGGAATTAATTAGTCTAGCTAGACATGAGCTATCGAGCAGCTTTCATAGGAACAAGATCTTCCTTTCTATAAATCAGTCCAGATTGGAATGCATAGAAAGAACTGTTAGACCCTGAAGCAAGATACATTATTTTATAAATACAAAATAATGGAATAAAATTTGTCTTATGCAATATATACGTACCGAATGTATTTTCAAAAATATTTTGGGAAAGATTAAGGATTAAATTATTTCCCTTCCTATCAGACAATCTTATTATAGGTGGCGATTTTATCTCTCATTATGTCCAGACTTAGATAGGTTCTCAAAAAAAAACTTTGGCCTACACAATAAACAAGCTAAATATATGAAAAAGTTTTGTCATCATCTAAAAAAAGTTGATATATGGAGACTTCAAAACCCAGAGAAGCGTATTTTCACTTGTAAATCAAAAACATACAGAACATTCTCCAGAATTGACTTTATATTAGTAGCAGAATCCCTCTCTCTGCAAAAAATGGATTACACTATTTTTTTTCCTCGCTATATGTATAAAAATACTAGATTTTCTTTATGGTTAAAGCAAAAATAGAAAGACTATTGCACTCATAATATATCGTACTTTCATAAAATTGAAACATTTTGGGAAGCATCTAAAGTGTACTTAAGGGGAGAGATAAAAGCCTATCGGCTAGATTTAGAGTTTTGTCGGTAGCGACCCGCGTAGCTAACGCTGGTTTTTTTCTGACCGCACCTTTAAAATAACTCTGGTATTGAGAGTCCACAGAATGGCTGCGTTAGGCTCCAAAAAAGCAGCATAGAGCATATTTAACGCAACTTCAACTCTCGATACCAGAGTTGCTTACGGACGCGGCCAGCCTCAAAAACGTGCTTGTGCACGATTCCCCCATGGAAAACAATGGGGCTGTTTGAGCTGAAAAAAAACCTAACACCTGCAAAAAAGCCGCGTTCAGCTCCTAACGCAGCCCCATTGTTATCTATGGGGAAACACTTCCTACGTCTGCACCTAACACCCTAACATGTACCCCGAGTCTAAACACCCCTAACCTTACACTTATTAACCCCTATTCTGCCGCCCCCGCTATCGCTGACCCCTGCATATTATTTTTAACCCCTAATCTGCTGCTCCGTAAACCGCAGCTACTTACATTATCCCTATGTACCCCTAATCTGCTGCCCCTA
This sequence comes from Bombina bombina, assembly GCF_027579735.1. Lineage (NCBI taxonomy): Eukaryota > Metazoa > Chordata > Amphibia > Anura > Bombinatoridae > Bombina > Bombina bombina. The sequence continues at coordinate 963,597,837 of NC_069504.1, read as the reverse complement.
ACACCGCCGACCCCTATATTATATTTATTAACCCCTTATCTGCCCCCACAACGTCGCCTCCACCTGCCTACACTTATTAACCCCTAATCTGCCGAGCAGACCGCACCGCTATTATAATAAAGTTATTAACCCCTAATCCGCCTCACTAACCCTATAATAAATAGTATTAACCCCTAATCTGCCCTCCCTAACATCGCCGACACCTAACTTCAAACATTAACCCCTAATCTGCCAACTGGAGCTCACCGCTATTCTAATAAATGTATTAACCCCTAAAGCTAAGTCTAACCCTAACACTAACACCCCCCTAAGTTGAATATAATTTAAATCTAACAAAATAAATTAACTCTTATTAAATAAATTATTCCTATTTAAAGCTAAATACTTACCTGTAAAATAAATCCTAATATAGCTACAATATAAATTATAATTATATTATAGCTATTTTAGGATTTATATTTATTTTACAGGTAACTTTGTATTTATTTTAACCAGGTACAATAGCTAAAATAGTTAAAATAATTACAAAATTACCTGTAAAATAAATCCTAACCTAAGTTACAATTAAACCTAACACTACACTATCAATAAATTAATTAAATAAAATACCTACAATTACCTACAATTAAACCTAACACTACACTATCAATAAATAAATTAAATACAATATCTACAAATAAATACAATGAAATAAACTAACTAAAGTACAAAAAATAAAAAAGAACTAAGTTACAAAAAATAAAAAAATATTTACAAACATCAGAAAAATATTACAACAATTTTAAACTAATTACACCTACTCTAACCCCCCTATTAAAATAACAAAGACCCCCAAAATAAAAAATGCCCTACCCTATTCTAAATTACTAAAGTTCAAAGCTCTTTTACCTTACCAGCCCTGAACAGGGCCCTTTGCGGGGCATGCCCCAAAGAATTCAGCTCTTTTGCCTGTAAAAAAACACATACAATACCCCCCCCCCAACATTACAACCCACCACCCACATATCCCTAATCTAACCCAAACCCCCTTAAATAAACCTAACGCTAAGCCCCTGAAGATCTTCCTACCTTATCTTCACCATACCAGGTTCACCGATCGATCCAGAAGAGCTCCTCCGATGTCCTGATCCAAGCCCAAGCGGGGGGCTGAAGAGGTCCATGATCCGGCTGAAGTCATCATCCAAGCGGGAGCTGAAGAGGTCCATGATCCGGCTGAAGTCTTCATCCAAGCGGGAGCTGAAGAGGTCCATGATCCGGCTGAAGTCTTCTATCAACGGCATCTTCAATCTTCTTTCTTCGGAAGCCATCATCTTCCAGCCGACGCGGAACAGCCTCTTCTCCCGACGACTACTCGCCGAATGATGGTTCCTTTAAATGACGTCATCCAAGATGGCGTCCGTCGAATTCCGATTGGCTGATAGGATTCTATCTGCCAATCGGAATTAAGGTAGGAATATTCTGATTGGCTGATGGGATCAGCCAATCAGAATCAAGTTCAATCCGATTGGCTGATCCAATCAGCCAATCAGATTGAGCTTGCATTCTATTGGCTGATCGGAACAGCCAATAGAATGCAAGCTCAATCTGATTGGCTGATTGGATCAGCCAATCTGATTGAATTTGATTCTGATTGGCTGATTCCATCAGCCAATCATAATATTCCTACCTTAATTCCGATTGGCTGATAGAATCCTATCAGCCAATCGGAATTCGAGGGACGCCATCTTGGATGACGTCATTTAAAGGAACCGTCATTCGGCGAGTAGGCGTCGGGAGAAGAGGATGTTCCGCGTCGGCTGGAAGATGATGGCTCCCGAAGAAAGAAGATTGAAGATGCCGTTGATAGAAGACTTCAGCCGGATCATGGACCTCTTCAGCTCCCGCTTGGATGATGACTTCAGCCGGATCATGGACCTCTTCAGCCCCCCGCTTGGGCTTGGATCAGGACATCGGAGGAGCTCTTCTGGATCGATAGGTGAACCTGGTATGGTGAAGATAAGGTAGGAAGATCTTCAGGGGCTTAGTGTTAGGTTTATTTAAGGGGGGTTTGGGTTAGATTAGGGGTATGTGGGTGGTGGGTTGTAATGTTGGGGGGGGTATTGTATGTGTTTTTTTTTACAGGCAAAAGAGCTGGATTCTTAGCGGCATGCCCCACAAAGGGCCCTGTTCAGGGCTGGTAAGGTAAAAGAGCTTTGAACTTTAGTAATTTAGAATAGGGTAAGGCATTTTTTTATTTTGGGGGTCTTTGTTATTTTATTAGGGGGCTTAGAGTAGGTGTAATTAGTTTAAAATTGTTGTAATATTTTTCTGATGTTTGTAAATATTTTTTTATTTTTTGTAACTTAGTTCTTTTTTATTTTTTGTACTTTAGTTAGTTTATTTCATTGTATTTATTTGTAGATATTGTATTTAATTAATTTATTGATAGTGTAGTGTTAGGTTTAATTGTAGGTAATTGTAGGTATTTTATTTAATTAATGTATTGATAGTGTAGTGTTTAATTTAAGGGTTTAATTGTAACTTAGGTTAGGATTTACTATTTTAGCTATTGTACCTGGTTAAAATAAATACAAAGTTACCTGTAAAATAAATTTAAATCCTAAAATAGCTATAATATAAATATAATTTATATTGTAGCTATATTAGGAATTATTTTACAGGTAAGTATTTAACTTTAAATAGGAATAATTTATTTAATAAGAGTTAATTTATTTAGTTAGATTTAAATTATATTTAACTTAGGGGGTGTTAGTGTTAGGGTTAGACTTAGCTTTAGGGGTTAATACATTTATTAGAATAGCGGTGAGCTCCAGTCGGCAGATTAGGGGTTAATAATTGAAGTTAGGTGTCAGCGATGTTAGGGAGGGCAGATTAGGGGTTAATACTATTTATTATATGGTTAGTGAGGCGGATTAGGGGTTAATAACTTTATTATAATAGCGGTGCGGTCCGCTCGGCAGATTAGGGGTTAATAAGTGTAGGCAGGTGGAGGCGACTTTGTGGGGGGCAGATTTGGGGTTAATTAATATAATATAGGGGTCGGCGGTGTTAGGGGCAGCAGATTAGGGGTACATAAGGATAACGTAAGTAGCGGCGCTTTGCGGTTGGCAGATTAGGGGTTAATTATTGTAGGTAGCTGGCGGCGACATTGTGGGGGGCAGGTTAGGGGTTAATAAATATAATATAGGGGTCGGCGGTGTTAGGGGCAGCAGATTAGTGGTACATAAGTATAACGTAGGTGGCGGTCGGCAGATTAGGGGTTAAAAAAATTTAATCGAGTGGCGGCGATGTGGGGGGACCTCGGTTTAGGGGTACATAGGTAGTTTATGGGTGTTAGTGTACTGTAGAGCACAGTAGTTAAGAGCTTTTTGAAGCGGCGTTAGCCCAGAAAGCTCTTAACTACTGACTTTTTTCTGCAGCTGGAGTTTTGTCGTTAGATTTCTAACGCTCACTTCAGACATGACTCTAAATACCGGAGTTAGAAAGATCCCATTGAAAAGATAGGATACGCAATTGATGTAAGGGGATCTGCGGTAAGGAAAAGTCGCGGCTGAAAAGTGAGCGTTAGACCCTTTCCTGACTGACCCCAAATACCGGCGGTAGCCTAAAACCAGCGTTAGGAGCCTCTAACGCTGGTTTTCACGGCTACCGCCAAACTCTAAATCTAGGCCTATTAATGTGCAAGAAGAAGAAGAAAGACAATATGAGAGAAGTCCAACTAGCCAATCAAGTTAGAAATAGCTATAGGAATTTTACGGTGACCCAACTCGTTTTCATTGGGAGAGTTATTCTAGAGCTAGGCAGGAAAGGGATATATTTCTCAAACAGAAATCTCTAGAAGAGGAGACAAAACTAAATGTACGATTTAAAGGATATTATGGGTGTTCTGCTAAATATCTTGCCAAATTTGTTAAGAGCAGGAAAAAAAATTATATCTTAACAATTAAAGATAAAGATAAGTGATATACAGAATCCTCTACTCGTATTATCAGGAACTATACACAAACAGTAGTAATCATAGTCAGAATCAAGAAACATTTTGGGCACAAATTAAAATACCTAGAGTAGCAGAAGATCTTCTTGAGAGGCTTAATGCTCCTATCTCAGCCGAAGAGATAGGGGAAGCAATAGAGAAAGCTAAACTAAATAAGGCAGCAGGCCCGGACTGCCTCCCAGCAGAATATTACAAAATACTAGCGAAAGACATTAAACCCACTCTTGAAAAACTTTTTAATAACTACTTTACTGCAAGTAACCCACCCTCAGAATATTTCTCTTCAGCTAACATCTCTTTAATCCCCAAGAAGGATAAAAACTTAGAGGACCCGGCTTCATATAGACCAATTTCCGTGCTCAATACAAATTACAAGTTACTAACTTCTATTTTAGCATCTAGATTTATGTTATATTTTGAAAAAATTATCCATCCTGATCAAACAAGGTTTATGGTTTCAAGAAATGCATCTAAAAATATGCGGAAAATTATTACTATTTTGGATTATATATGGAATATAAACAAGTTTAATGGTAAACAATTTAAACATGATATAGCACTTCTACCCCTTGACGCGGTTAAGACATTTGACTCTATTGAGTGGGAATACCTATTCCAGACACTTGGTAAATTTGGATTCAAAAACCTGTTTGTTTATTTTGTACGCAATCTATATGATAGTCTGATTTCCTATTTGCTGATTAATAAATCTTTAACACCTGGGATAAGATTAAAAAAGGGTACCAGACAAGGTTGCCCTTTGTCTCCCCTCCTCTTCAATTTAGCTCTAGAACCTCTTGCTATCTGGTTAAGAAACAAGCTAGAGGGTATTATTCTGGGCTATCCCACTAGTGCTAGAATGTTTGAATCTCTTCAGCTCGTTTTCTGGCTACAAAATGAATTACAATAAAAGTTAATTGATGTGGATACAGAAAACCGGTTATAATATAGTTAATATGGTGTTTAAGGAAGAGGACTCTCTTAGATATCTTGGGATATATCTACATAGGAACCCATTAAGGTGGTATGGATTTAATTTTTATCCATTGCTACAGAAAATTCAAACAGACTTGAAACTCTGGGTGGCATTCCCGCTGTCGATGTCTGCTAAGGTTAACCTTATTAAAACAATTATTTTCCCGCGGCTTCTCTTCCCATTACAGAATTTTCCATTAATACTAAATAAAGTAGACCTTCAGAAATTAAATACAAGCTTTTCCAGATTTATCTGGCACAGTAAAAAAAAAAACGCGTATTGCATTAGAGAAATTGATGCAAACACGCAAATCTGCCGGTCTGGCATTGTCTAATATTAAGTTTTATAATTTTGCAGCTTTAGGTAAAATTGCAATAGATTGGATTGCAGAAACAAATTGGTTTTCTACAGATGAATTTTTTTTTTTTTTTGTCTTCCCCTTCTCTGTAAAAGCTTTATTACATATTTCTCCTAGAGAAATATCAAGTAATATACAGAGTTTAATTTGTTTTAAGAACATAATTTTCGCATGGCATAAATTGTGTACTTTAATAGGTATAGATTACTCTTTTTCAAAATATTTACCTATACTAGGTAACCCAGAATTCTCCCCGGGCAATAATCAGGAGGCATTCAGAACATGGTCTAGCAAGGGTCTTAAGTCGGTATACCAGTTTTTAACAGATGAAGGACACATAATATCTTTTTTTTTTTTTTTTTAATCAGCTTTATTATCAAAAGAAATTCTGTACAATGTAAGGAGTCGCATCTCCTTATGGTATACTAACAATAGCTGATCATTTTCCACAATTTAGAGGTGCACATATTTGATTTTAAGAAGTCCACAGTTTTCACATTAATGTGCATCTCCAAATAATATAGAGTTAAAACTAAACAACAAAATAATACATTAACAATTTGAAAACCACTACCTAGCAATAAGTATGCTGCAGCCAAGAAACTGATTTTCTCGTAGGTTCTATACAAGCGTTCTAATGTGAGAAATTGTTTGCATCACCTCAGAGTGCTCTCAGTGATATCACCCCCTGTGAAAACTAGTCAGGTTAACAACTATATTCCAAATCCCTATTGGTGTGCCTGTAACCACCCTCCTGTTTTGTTTTAAGGTAACTTTCCCACATACTTATATTTTAACATAAAGGTCCATTCTGTCATATTTTAGGTAGTGGCATTCCTCCAATTCTATTAATTCTGATGTATTTTGTACCCACATCGTCATATAGGGGGCTTCCCTACCTCTCCAATTTTTGGCTATCAGAAATTTAATGCTATTTACCATTATGGTAAGAATTCTCAATTTAGGTTTATGTTTTAACTTAGGTGGTTTGTTTAAAAGCCAAATCAAAGGGTCTAATGGTAGCTGTGCTTCTACAATTATTTCAATTTCTCCAATGACCTGGCTCCAAAGATCACGGATGGAGGAACACCACCACCACATGTGCGCCATATCACTTCCGACATGCCCACACCGCCAACATCTGTTCTCCGAACCGCTAAATAATCTATGGAGTCTCTTTGGGGTGTAGTACCACCTATGTAAAATTTTAAAATTTATTTCCAATACACTCACAGAAATCGAAGACTTCATGGTGTAATGAAAAATTTGTGAGCAAGTTTGAGGGAGAATCATTTTTCCCAAATCCCTTTCCCAACTCTCCATGTAACCTAAAACCTGGCCAGGAACCAGCAACTTATATATCTTAGAGATTGTGTGTCTTGGGGGAGGGTTTTGTATGAACAGGGATTCAAAGTGAGTAAGGGGTCTTGTCATATTTCTGGCTTGTGGGTGAGATAGTAAGAGGTGATTTAGTTTAAAATAGGAGAACCAATTTACGAAGCTTTTCAGCCCCTGTTCCACGATCTCCTTTTGGAGCTTAAGTTGTTCCTTATCTATGAGGTGATATACAGGTAAATCGTTCAGTGGATGAAGTGATAGTGTTTGTAGGATCAGAGGGACAAAGTCTAGTTCCCCATTTTTAACCAGTGACGTTAGAGGGGAGGGTCTAGATGTAAGAAAGGGGAAGCATATGAGGGTCTTGTTCCAATTGTTGAGGGTCTCCAAGATGATTGGATTATTAGTGGTTATGATAGGCGTGGACGCGAACGACCAACACCATTCACTGATGCGCGACATGTGTAGACTATCTAGTTCTATGTCTACCCAACGTTTATCGTGTGGGTGTGTATAAAAGTCAAGTATTCTTTGTAAGAAAATGGCTGTTCTATATACCTGTAGGTCTGGCATGCCAAGACCACCCTGATCTTTATGTTTCATCATAATTGATTTGTTGATTCTGGGGTGTTTCCTGTTCCACGTAAATTTGCTAAAGGCTGTTTGTAGGGATGCGATATAGAATTTGGGGAGGGGAATCGGTAATGTCTGAAGCAGATATAATATACGGGGAAATACATTCATTTTTAGTAAATTGATGCGTCCCATCCACGAGATTCTTTTATTTCTCCATCTGGATAAGTTGTTTATTATGTTATCTCTCAGAGGTTTAAAGTTATAACAAAACACCAAGTCTAGCTTGGGGGTAATATTAATTCCTAAGTATTTGAGAGTTTTAGAGCACCATTTAAACGGAGTAACCTTCTCGGCTTCTTTTAGGGTGTTCTGATCTAATGTTATATTTAGAATTTCAGATTTCGTTAAATTTATTAAGAAATTTGAGAGGTTGTAACATGTTTGAAGTTCTGCGATGATGATGGGGATAGAATGCACTGGATTTGTTAAAGATAGAAGGATATCGTCGGCGTATAGGGTAATTTTATAAGGTTGGTGATTTATGTGGATGCCTTGGATAGCTGTGTTATTACAAATTTTTGTGGCTAGCGTCTCTATTATGCAGGCAAATAATAAAGGGGAAAGCGGGCATCCCTGTCTGGTACCATTTGTTAACTGGAAGGGTTCTGAGAGAACACCATTAAGGTGAACTCTCGCGGTCGGTTGTGTATAGAGTGCAAACACCCGATGTAAGATACTATCAAGACCCATATGTTGCATTGTAGAACAAAGGAAGTTCTAGCTGACACGGTCAAAGGCCTTTTCCGCGTCCATAGATAGGAGAACCAGCGGAATCTGATTTTCCTGTGCATAATGCGTGATGTTTAAGGCATCCTTCGCCTCCCTTCCCGGGATGAACCCTATTTGATCTGGATGCACTAGTTCTGAAATAACCTTGTTTAATCTTATCGCCAACATTTTTTAAAAGATTTTTATGTCGGCATTCAACAAGGAGATTGGTCGATAGCTGGCAGGGTCATCTAGAGGTTTCCCTGGTTTGGGAATCAGTATGATTTGTGCCTCTAAAGCTGTTTTTGAAAAGACGTGGGTTTCATCTATAGAGTTATAATATAAGAGAAGATGAGGGATTACCCGTGGGTAGATCTTTTATGGTGTTAGATATCTCCTCTATAGTAAATGGTTCCCCTAGGCTATCCATCTGGTCTTGTGTGACTTTGGGTAGATTTAGTTGAGCCAAATAGCGGTCTATATTTACTTTATGTTGTTGCCGAGTCCTCGAGTCATATGTGTTTAAGTTGTATAAATCTTGAAAATAGGATCTAAATGCAGAAGCTATAGAATGTGCAGTATAAACACGGAATTCGATTTTTTTCTTTATAAGTCGGACCAAAGATCTACCTGGCTTGTTATGTGATTCATATATTTGGCGTTTCAAATATAGCCTTTGTTTGCTAATGTCTTTGTTACGTATTGAGGCTAATTCTTTTTTCTTATCTGAAAGTACTTCTAAAATTTGTGGGTCGTCAGGGTGTAATTTGTGTTGGGCTTCAGTTTCCTCTATAGATATAATAAGGGCGTTTGTTTTTTCTCTTTTAATTTTATTCTGCCTGGCCTTGAGAGAGATGAGTTCACCCCGTATTACCGCTTTGTGCGCTTCCTAATTGTTCTGGGGTGAGGTGCCTACTGCTGTATTTAACTGAAAATATTCGGTGATGCGTTCTGTTAACTTAACTTTTAACTCTGTGTCATGTAACATATATTCATCTAGCTTCCATATCAAATCTTTGATTGGTTTTGAGGGCCAGATGAAGGAGCAATGCACTAGGTTATGATCCGACCTTGTTATTGGGGTGATTCGGGCTGATCTGAACATACACATCCCTGTGACATCCGTGAATAAATAATCTATGCATGTAAAAAGCTTATGTGGGTAGGAAAAAAATGTAAAATTTCTGGAATCAGGGTGTAGTGTTCTCCAAACATCCTTAGCAGTAAGTTGTTTCAGGAGTGATTGAGTTCTCTGTATTACACGGGTCGGTAGAGAAGAATGTGTGGAAGAACAGTCTAATGTAGGGTTCAGTGCTATGTTCAGGTCTCCTCCCATCAGTAGGGTACCACTTGAGAACTCTAAAATTTAATTTGACAATTTTTAAGGAATGGAAGTTGTTTCGATGGTGGGGCATACAAGGATATAATGGTGACTGGGCGACCGTATAACAGACCCTTAATCGCTATATAGCGTCCCTCTCTATCCCTGAGAATCTTATTATCTTCGAATGACACTCCCTTTTTGATAAGGACTCCCACCCCCTGTATTTTCTTTTTGGGGTTTGAGGCATAAAAGCTGGTACCGAATTTATAGTGGAACGTTTTGGGCTCTTTTCCTTTTAAGAAGTGGGTTTCCTGTAAGAGTACAAAGTCTCCCCTTAGACGTTTAAAATCGGACAACACTATATTTCTTTTCTTTGGAGAATTTAAACCCTTAGCATTTACTGACAATATGTGTATGGAGTTATCAGTGTTGTGTGGTGTCATGGGGGTAGCATGTACTTACACATCTGATGATTACTAATAGAGGTGACATCTAGAGCACTCAAGGCATTATCTAACGGTGCAGCTTCAGCTGCAACAAGAAATATTTTAGAACTATTCCAGTTTCTCGGTAAAATTATAATGACATTAAACCGTCACGCAGATACAATATGGGGGAGAGAATTAATCCCCTCCAACCGGATTATTGCAAGCAAGAAACACTAAGAATAATGAATGCTGCATGTGTTTCCTTATGAAGTTCAGACAGAACAGGCATTTATACAGATTATATGAGCTTCTATTGTTCCCCTATGAAGGGAATGAGTATTATCTATAAAGTCTATAAAGTCTCGTTGTAGAGAATACATTAGTAATAGACCCAAGGTTGGGTCCCAGGCATAGAAAACCCTATGACTAGAGTACTTATCTGACATCACCGTCTTATATAGAGTAGGTAATCTAGTCATTTCTTTTTTCCTCCTTCTTTCATGTCAGGGGATCTGGACCTTCTCTGGATGAAAGTGTTTTTTTCTTTTGGTGAACCGTGTTCCACTGCATTCTCCGTTCCTTGGATGCGTGTGTTTTCATTGGAGTCAGTGAAGTGTTGTCGTCTGTATCCAGTGTGGGCGTTGGCTGTGGGACTTAAATGTTGAGAATTCTGTTTATAGTTGTAAGATCCGAGGGATCCTTGTAAACGACTTGTTTCCCTGCCAGAAATATAATTATACTAAAGGGGAACCCCCATCTGTACTTGATCTTATGTTCCTGTAAAACTGTTGTGAGAAATCTTGCTGCTTTCCTTTTTTCTATTGTTGCAGGGCACAGGTCCTGATAAACTTGCAGCTCCTGGTCGTTGTATTTGATGAAGCGTGATGTTCTGGCAGCTGACCAGATCAGCTCTCTATCTCTGAAATGGAGGAGCTTCACAATTACATCCCTGGGTGGTGCATTTATAGCTGGTTTTGAGCATAGAGCTCTATGAGCCCTTTCTATAGAAATCTCAGAAATTTGATTGGAGTTGGTCAAGTGGTTAAAAAAGGCTATGAGGTATGATAGCAAGCTTCCTGGGTCCACTTCTTCTGCTATCCCTCGGATCCTCAAATTGTTTCTTCTGCCTCGATTCTCGAGGTCCTCAACTTTTTCTTGGAGGGCGTGCAGAGAAGCAACATGCTGGGCCAATCAGTTGTCAGCAGCAGAGACCATTGTATTAAGGGTGTCCTGTCCAGCCTCCAAATCCTCAATCCTAGAACCCAATTATTTAATGTCCCTTCTAACCATTGAAAGTTCTGTCTTCATAAATATTTTAAGGTCCGCTATATCTGACTTGGATGACAGGTTTTGGATTGTAGCCTGAATGTTAAGCAGTTGGTCCTGTGGCAAAGATGGTGACTGCAGGTTCTGATGTGGGCCTATATCCGCTTCAGCGGTGGGCTGTAGGTTTTTTTTAGAGTCTTGGTCTGATTGCTCTTGTGTGGAAAAAAAAGCATTAAGATTGCCAAGGTGAGTGGGGGTTTTATTATTATTGCTCTTCTCCCCTTTGGTAATCCTTTTAGAAGCCATCTCTTTAAAATGTGCGTGACTGTGCAACATTTATTACTCTATTATATGCGGTCTAGCGTAACTTATTTACAGTCAGTATTATTAGAAAGGGCAGTCTGAGATCTGTGTGATATATATCTGGTCAGCGTGATTCAGCTCTAAATTTCACTGACAGATCCTTGCCGCCAGCCCTGTGAAAACCGTCAATGTGATTATCGGTGCAGGCCCCAGTGAGATACGACCCACGTGGCTCAGCAGCGCCTAAGAGTTTCTCTCAGTGTCAATGGGTGTCTATTTGCTTCCTTGTGGTCTCTACGCAGACCGTTCCACCAAGGCACTGCTCCGGTAAGATGCGGGTATCGGGGGTAACTTTAGTGGGTTCCAGGGTCTTATCACAGTAGAATCCTTCCGCACTGTGTCTCACTCACCCCGGGTAGTATGAACGATACAAGCTCAGTTAAACCAAATATGGCGCTTGTCCCATGGATATTATACAGACCTGCCGATGCGGGCTCAGTAACTCTTCTTCCGTGTGTAGCGCAGTAATTATTCAGATGCCTGTCCGTTCTGTGAGTGTTAAGAGAGGTCACATAAGTTGAGTTTTACATGCAGCTAGTTAATAATCTGCTGAAGAGGAAAAACTTTTACGGAGCTAGGGAACTACCCGTCCATGTTCCTGCATGGTCAAGCTCCGCCCCCCAACAAATAATATCTTTTAACAACTTAACGTGACAGTTTGATTTATCGAGTAATAATTTTTATGCTTACATACAAGTACATCATTTTATTAAGATAAAAAGGTGGAGAAATAGTGGGACTGCTGCATGGTCTGAGATCAGATCCTGTATTGTAAATTCTGGAGTCAAGGCCCCTTCAATTTCTTTATTATATAGTATTATGTTGGCTAAACAAAGCCAATCTTTCATGGAAAAACTTAATGGAAAATGGAGAAATTAATTTTAAATGTATATCAGGAAAAAATTAAGGCTAGTTGTAAAGCATTAAATAAATGTCGAATACCAATAAGCTGGAAAGAAGGACATATGAAACTTTTTAATAATAGTTATTGTACACCTCTTAAAATGTCAAAAATGTATCCTAGTCAAATCTTCTCCTGTCCACGTTGTGTATATACTAATGCAGATATTTTGCACATGTTCTGGTTATGTCCCAAGATTGGGCAGTTTTGGAAGAAGGTTGTTTTTTGGATTAATAGATTGTACAAAGTAAATATTCATCTTATTCAGAGGGCATCTTCTTTCTTAACTGTGCCAATCACGAGTCCTCATTACAGAGAAATATTCTGAATACGATTATTTTGATTATTAGACAACTCATATTAAAAAATTGAAAAGCAAAAAAGACTCCTAAGAATCTTTCCATCTTAGAGAAGCAAAAGAAAGGGAAATCAGGAGATTTTTGATAGGATGGTTACCTATAATTAAGACATATTCATTATGTGAACAAAAGACCATTCTATACCCATTTTTGAGCTCTGACAGTTTTTGGGAGTTGGTCTTGCTAGGTGACTTCCCGGCAGATTGGATATCCGGATACAGGGAACTATAGTTAGAGATATTCCTCTAAGAGGATGTGTATGCGTGCCAGCAGGTGTCCAGGGGGAGGTTTGGGGATATGGTAAGGAGGGACGTTGGGAGTGGGGGAGAGAGAATGACCCAATTACCTTTTTTTTTTGTTTTGTTTTTGTTTTCTCTGTTTCTCCCTCCAAGTCTGGTTTGTTCTAGGTAAATTAAAATTCGTCAACAGTGTAAAAAGGTGTTCTCTTCTTTTTTTTTTTTTTAAATGATTTTTTTTATTTTTCAAAAAATAAGGCAATACACAGCCATGATCAAAAGGTCTACAAATATCCTACTGGACATTCAATAGTGTCTATGCTGTACTTCATAGTAAATTATACATATTTAGACTTTTAGTCAGAGCTTGCAGGTTCAAATCGTTAGTGAGCAAAACAACTTCACATATAATCTCTTCAATACTATATTTATGTAATTCCAACTAAATTATGTCTATATTTACAGCAGATCTTATTCACAAGTTCAAATGCATAGGACCAATAAATAAATAGGTATGTTAGTGGTGGGGGAGGAAAAAAAAAAAAAAAGGAAAGGAAAGAAAAGAAAAGAAGGGGGGGATTGCCCTCGTCCCTCCTCACTCTCCCCTCTCCATCCACTCCGTAAATTAAACAATAGCTGACCAACCAATTGGGAAATGACCTGCAATAATATTCGCTAATACATATTCTGAGTTGGAGATTGGGGATATTATTTGTGTTTGTACATTATTAGGTAGAGAGAGAATAGCCATCTTCCACTTATAAAAAAACCTTTCCAGTTGTATTCTGGAGATACTCTGCATTGAATATAGTTCAGTCATACATTGTGCGATAATGGCCTTTTTACACTGTGCAAATTTAGGCGCTTTAGAATCTTTCCAGATTTTTTCGTAACTAGTATCATTGTATTGACCAATTCATTTTGTTTATGCGCCTCGGAAAATTTTCGTAACTAGTATCATTGTATTGACCAATTCATTTTGTTTATGCGCCTCGGAAAATTTCAAATGGAAAAACACATGAACTATTTGAATATCATAGTTTATGAACAAATTTCTCTTCAGCCAATAATTAATTTTAAACCATAATTGCCTAATCTTTGAGCATGACCAGAAATAGTGCACAATATCTGCCTCAATAGAACCGCATTTCGGGCATGTTAGTGTTGTACCATACCACTTATTTAAATTTGAATTGAGTATATAGGTCTTATGTAATAATTTTAAATGTGATTCCCTCCAACTAGTTACAACCCATCCTCTATTACCTAAATTAAGAGCCCTTTGTATATCCTCTATCTCCATGTTTGGAAATTCTTTTTGCCATTTAATTTTAATCAGTTTTAATTGGTTTTAATCAGTATCAGTTAAATATTTTGAGTTCTGGAATGAATTAATCAGTTTATAGATTATTGCAATGGAACATCTACCCCTTTATATATTCAAATAATATCATTTAATGGCCGAAAAGACCAATCAGTGCTATATCTCGTTTGAAGGTCGGCTGTATAATGTCTCAGCTGGAGGAAAGCGAAGAAATCCCATTTAGGCAAATCAAATTCCCTGGCTATATTAGTAAATGATTCAATGGAGAAGTCATCCCTTAAAAGTTGAACAATATGTATCAAACCTTTCCTCTTCCATTGTTTGAATACTCTTTGTGATTGTCCAGGCATAAACTCTGGATTACCACAAATAGGTAACAGATCAGTGCAATATGGATTAACTTTAAGTCCTAAGCAGAGTTTCTGCCAGGCCGAGATGATGTTTTTAAAAGTACTCATTTTGGCTATTTTCTTTGGAATTTTATTTAGTGGGCAGTGCACTTATGCTTGTAATTTGAATGGAGCAACTATACCAGCCTCACATAGTGGGAAAGTAACACGTTCTTGTAATGTTAGCCAATCTAGCGCAAATTTAGCTAAAGCTGCAATATTATAATTTTTAATATCTGGAAGAGCTAGTCCCACTGCCGCTTTTTCCCGTTGTAATCTATCTATAGCTATTCTTGATTTCTTGCCTTTCCAGATAAAATTAGAACAGCTTTTCTGAAAACTAGCAATCTCCACCTTGTGCAAGCGGTATATTTTGTAAAAGATATAGAATTTTTGGAAAAAGAATTGTTTTTATCAACATTATTCGAGCAACCAATGAAATTGACAGGTTCGACCAATCTAACAGATTCTTTCTACATTCTGCAAATACCCTTACAAAATTTAGTTCATACCAATCTGCTGGATTTCTCGACAGTACAATTCCTAAATAGCTTATTTGGGTAGTTTCTTTAAACGGGAGATTTCTAGGTGGTTTTGCTGGTTTATTTAGCCATAATAGCTCTGATTTACCTAAGTTAATGGTATAACCTGATATATCCTTGAACATCTGAATAATTTTTAAAAAATCTGGTAATGTTTCCTCAACTTTATCAGAAGATCATCTGCGTACAATGACAGTGTAAATTTCTGGCCCCTAATCTGCATTCCTGGGAGTACCTTTAGTAGGAGAATTGCCAGAGGTTCTAAGGCTATATTGAATAGTAAAGGGGAGAGGGGGCAGCCTTGGCGTGTCCTCCTCTGTAAGTTAAATCTATGTGATGTTAAGCCATTAGCTATAACTGTAGATTGTGAATTACTGTATAGGTTCTTAATTAAGCTTGTAAAGTTACCATGAAAGCCAAATGTGTCTAATGTTGTGTATAGGTGATCCCAATTTATGTAATCGAATGCTTTTTCAGCATCAACTGATAGGATCGCCGCATCCAGTACCACATTCACTTTATCTTCCCTTTTTTCCCAAATATACTCCAAAAGCAACATTGTTTTTCTAATATTCTTAACTGGATTTCTGCCAGACATAAAACCGGCTTGGTTTTTGTGTATAATTTCGGTTAGGAATGGTTTTAGTGGCATTGCAATTATGGATGTTAATATTTTGTAATCCGTGTTGAGTAACGAAATTGGGCGATATGAAGCAGGGTCTTCTGCATCTTTATTTTTTTTTCTGAATAAGTGTGATATTGGATGCGGCGAAACCCATAGAGCACTTATATAATTTAGTATAATAATTATTATATAATTGGTGCAATATTGGGATTATTTCTTCTGACAGAATTTTGTAAAATTCAACTGGCAGTCTGTCAGGACCCGTGGCTTTGTTTTGTTTTACATTTTTAATTCCCTCTGAAATCTCTTTTAAAGTAATTGGCATATTTAGAAATTTGATAGCCTCTATTGACATTCTAGGGGGATTAATTTTCTTCCAAAATATATCTTTAGCTTCCATATCAATTTTACCTGCTTTATATAAATTGTTGTAAAAGTCTGTAAAAATTCTCTGTATTTCAGCACTAGTGGTATATCTATCCGACCCTTGTTTAATTGCTGCTATATTATTATTCATTTTTAGCTCTGTAATATGAGCTAGATATTTAGCTGATCTACCTTTATAATCATTATATAATGCTCTGATTCGTATATCTTCTTGGAGCATCTTTTGTTTCAAAAACAACTCTCTCTGGTTCTTTAAGTTTGTGTATTTATCCCAATTTTGCTTTATAGGGTGTGCTAAGTATGCATTGTAACCATTCCTGACTGAGTTTGATAATTGTATATCTCTAGGTCTATTTTTGTTCTTCATTGTACATAAATATGTCTTGATCTCTCCTCTTAGAACCGCCTTCCCCGTTTCCCAAAAAATCTCGCTTTTTTCTCTATAATTATGATTAATCTCCGCAAAATCTCACCACCCTAGCTTTAACCAGTTTTGAAATGCGGCATTTTGAGCTAAGTATTTAGTGAAAAAAGGTAATTAATGATGGGACGTTGACAGTTTTTATGTTTAAGCTGTAAGGAGATAATGGCGTGGTCTGATAGAATTATCTCTTGGATGTCTGCCCGTATCTGTCTGCCCATCAGGATATCTGAGACTAAGAACATGTCTATGCAGGAGAATGTTTGGTGTGTTTTAGAAACACATGTATATTATTTCAAGTCTGGGTTCTGCAATCTCCATATATCACGTGTCCCCATTTTAGTGCAAAAGGTCTGTAATATACGGGTTTTCCTATCTCTTCGATGGCCTAGTTTACTATTAAATGTGTCCAAGTTAGCTGTAAAAGTCATATTGAGGTCACCGCCAATTATCAAATTTTTCTCCCTATATTCTGCTAATTTAAGGGCAAGACTATCCCAGAATTGTTTATCCACTATATTTGGGCCGTATACATTACATAGTATAAAATCTACTTTATCTATCTCCATATTTATTATTTGGAATCTCCCATCTGGGTTTAAGGTTGTATTGAGTATTTTATATGTCAAATGTTTGTTAAATAACATTACCACTCCTTTTTTCCTAGCATCATATTTAGTTGAAATAACCTCTCCCACCCATTTATTTTTGAGTTTACTCGCTTCCTGCTCTTGTAGGTGTGTTTATTGTAACATCACTATATCGGGTTCATGTGTACCTAATAATTTAATTATAGATTTCCGTTTGATTGGTGATGTAATCCCACCGACATTCCAAGATAATATCTTAAGTGTATAGTTCAACATTCATAAGCAAGTAAAGATACACAAGAAAAAGTAGTTAGGAAGAGTGGGTGGGAAAACAGTGAGCGGAGGAGTGCAAGGGGGAGAGGGGGGAAAAAAAAGAGAAAAAAGAAAAAGGGGGGAAAAACCCCAAAGGGGGTAAAGAAAAAAACAACACATATATCACAACAATTAATAAATCTTTTGAAAATTTTACTAAAAATTCTTCAACTTCCACATAAAATACATACCTATTGGCTCTAAAGTTTCTACCTTTTAATACCTTTAACTCATGTCTCCTATCAATTACATCAATAATTCACTTCTTATATAAACTATCTGTTGCTTGCTTCAAAATAAAACATATTATGACTGAGTTAGTGGGTGCCACCCACTTCCGCCTTAAATTATCTCAATAGATATATTTAATACTCAAATTTGAATAAAGAAAGTAACAAGAAGGAAAAGAAAAAAAGAAAACAAAATTAAAAAGAAGCTCAGTATCCTAATTCAGAGGTTAACCTCTACTATGTTACTACCTATTCAATCTTGTTATTTTTACAGAACAGATTAGCTTCCTGCGGTGTGGTAAATATTTTTGATTCACCATTTACCTCCAGTATTAACTTAGCTGGGTACATTAACTTAACATTGTAACCTGCATTCAAAAGTTTAGAACAAAATGGTGACATTAGTCGCCTTTTAGCCGATGTTTTGGCAGAAAAATCTTGGAAAAGTAGCAGTTTATTTTGACCTTTAACCAATGGATTTACTTTATTAAAATGCCTTAACATATTGACTTTATCAGAGAAATTTAGAAACTTAGCAATTATAGGTCTGGGGTGTATTGTCCCATCAGGGTTCTTGTGATTAGTACCTGTCCTGTGTATCCGCTCTATTTGTATGGGTTGAGTACCTATTTGCATTTTCAGCAGATTTGGAAGATTAGTTGTAATAAAATGTGTTAGATCTTGGTATTCAGGTATTTCTGGTAGACCAATTATTCTCATGTTATTTCGCCGTGAGCGGTCTTCCAGGTCTTCTATTTTTTTTTTGCATAGAGTCTATACTGTTTTGAAATGATACATTATTTTGTTCTGTATGGGTAAATCTATCCTCTAAATCTGATACTCTAGATTCTATTTCAGTTAAATGTGATACAAATTCTCTGACTTTGCCTGAAAGTGCACTGACATCTTGTCTAATTTCCATTTTAAGGGCCTCCAGTTGGGGGGGCGATCATTTTAGATATTTGCAAAACCAATTCCGGGACATCTGTATGAGGGAGATTAACTATTGTGTCTGTTGTCACTTCTGGATTAGTTTATACGCTTTTCTGTGTTTTTTTCTCTCTATGTCTTGGGGCCATGGACCTTTAGTAGATGCCATATATTTTTCCATCAGTGAGAAGGTGTCCTATTCTTGATTTAATTTATTGTTTTCAATACAAGATGGATGGAACTGGCATATATTGCCATTATATAATTTCTTTGTTTTATTTCTTGTTTTTTTACGGCTGTATCTCTGCCGACATCCTGCGAGGTGTATGGATACTGTAATTATAATATGTTTAAGCAAAATTGCACTGTTTGTATATATAAATAAATATTGAAAAGAAAGAACTGTTTGCAGAAAAATGCAAGTAAAGTCTGTGTTGTGTGATTATTTCATAAGGTTTATAATGCAGTTTAGCAAATGTTTTTGTTTAACTTAGTTTAATTATATATTCTGTGTTATGTGATTATTTGATACTGTTTATAATGCGGTTTAGCATTTAAAGTCTTCATTTCAAAGCTTTAAAAATAATGTATTAGGTGTTACTTATGACAATTTTGAGAGGGGCCTGGAATCTAACTCCCTCACTTCCCATTGACTTACATTATCAACTGGGTTTCAATTTACAATGTTTTAGATTTACAACCATTCCTTCTGGAACCTAACCCCGGCGTAAACTGAGGGCTACCTGTATATATATACAGTATATATATATTCACAGATGTATGCAAAAGTTTAGGTACCCCTGACAATATCCATGATTTTCATTTATAAATAATTGGGCATTTGAATCAGCAGTTTCAGTTTGATCTATCAAATAACTGAAGGACACAGTAATATTTCAGTAGTGAAAATGAGGTTTATTAGATTAACAGAAAATGTGCACTATGCATCCAAACAAAATTAGACAGGTGCATAAATTTGGGCACCCTTGTCATTTTGTTGATTTGAATACCTGTAACTAATTAATTGGAACACACAAATGGTTTGGTGAGCCCATTAAGCCTTGAACTTCATAGACAGGTACATCCAATCATGAGAAAAGGTATTTAAAGTGAAAGTAAATCCTAGCATTTTTACAAACGTTAGGATTTACTTTTGAAACAAATAAAGGGCACTTTCATTCATGAAGTATAAGATACTTCATGTAGAAAGCTCCTTTGTTTGATTCAATCGATCACCGTTTTTAGCTGCTAAAGCAGCCCACAGCTAAAAAATGTTTTGGCTAACAGGTAATGTTTTCACCTCTTAGCCAATAGCTGTGTGATAAATCTGACTTGACGCCCATGGGAGCCAGATTTAACGCACTGCTATTGGCTAAGAGGTGAAAATGTCACCTCTTAGCCAAAAATTTTTTTAGCCGTGCTCTGATGTAGGAGCTAAGAGTGGCAATCAATTGAATCAAATAAAGGAGCTTTCTACATGAAGTCCCTTATACTTCTTGAATGAAAGTGCACTTTATTTGTTTCAATAGTAAATCCTAGCATTTGTAAAACGCTAGGATTTACTTTAACTTTAAGATGGCCAATTGCAAGTTGTTGTTCTCTTTGACTCTCTTCTGAAGAGTGGCAACATCGGGGCCTCAAAACAACTCTCAAATGTCCTGAAAACAAAGATTGTTCAACATTATGGTTTAGGGGAAGGTTACAAAAAGATATCACAGAGATTTAAGCTGTCAGTGTCCACTGTGAGAAACATAGTGAGGAAATGGAAGACCACAGGCACAGTTCTTGTTAAGGTCAGAAGTGGCAGATGAAGTAAAATATAGGAGAGGCAAAGGCAAAGGATGGTGAGAACAGTCAAAAACAGCCCACATCTCACCTCCAACATCCTCTTGCTACAGATGGTGTCACTGTGCATTGTTCAACAATTCAGCGCACTTTGTACAAGGAGAAGCTGTATGGGAGAATGATGCGGAAGAAGCCTTTTCTGCACACACGCCACAAACGGAGTCGCTTGAGGTATGCAAACACACATTTGGAAAAGCCAGCTTCATTTTGGAAGAAGGTGCTGTGGACTGATGAAACAAAGATTGAGTTATTTGGTCATAACAAGGGGAGTTATGCATGACGGCAAAATAGCACAGTGTTCCAAGACAAACAATTGCTACCCACAGTAAAATTTGGTGGATGTTTCATCATGCTGTGGAGCTAGGGGGTCAGTGTCGGTTCTGGGAATCTTGTTAAAGTTGAGGGTCGCATGGATTCCACTCAATCCCAGTCCCCAGACCTGAATATGATTGAAAATCTGTGGGGTGCCTAAACTTTTGCATACGATTGTGTGTATATATATATATATATATATATATATATATATATATATATATATATATATATATATATATATATATATATATAAAACGCAAAAAAATGCACTCACAGGACTTCTTTAAACAATGTGTCAAAAATGTATTGACGTTTCAGGGATTAAACCATCTCCTTCATCAGAATAAAAAATGTGTCAAATTTCACTCTCATATAGTGTATACAGTGTCTCAAATTAGTAAATCCAAACCTACTGTGAACAAACAGTTGAAGCACGCTGTATTCCCAGTTGGAATGCACCCCATGCGTTACACAAAACCGGAAGTGAACTCACTTCCGGTTATTAATACAATTTTTTTTGTAACAATATAGTGCATCATGGATTATAACACAGACAAACATCACAGATTATAAATATGTAAATGTGCACTATACGTATATTATAAAAACATAATACAGTGTGATGATGTTCATCATAAGTCATCTTAGTGACAACAACTAGCAAACCCGGTTGCCATAGTAACTGCAGATGCTAATGCTTGCGAGTGTCTGCAAATACACGTGCACCACTCGCAAGCATTAGCATAATGCATCTTTTATGTTGTCATGATGGGCATACTGTGCACAATGTTTCTATCGCTTTATGGTTGCTTTTAAACACTGACAATGCCTAATTTCATTATTTATTAAAGAACCAATTCCATTTTGGCATTGTCTGAAAACAAGATGACAACCACAGGTTTTTTCAAAATGACTTATAATTTATTTTTGTAGTGAGTTTTAACAAAACTAAATCCTGCACTTGCTGCCTTGCAACATTGTACCTGCCTAGTAAACTCTTAAACAACATTGCGCCTTTGTGGAAAATACCTACATGCACACTAAGTCCAGTTAAGAGTGTGCATTTTAAAGCGCTTACACCTACATCATTGAATGTGAGTTCAATAATGTAAGCGTAAGCACTTTGAAACTCACTTTCATGACAAAACTTAATGTGCATGGAGGTATTTTACAAACCCGCCACTGAACCTTATATACAGGGAGTGCAGAATTATTAGGCAAGTTGTATTTTTGAGGATTAATTTTATTATTGAGCAACAACCATGTTCTCAATGAACCAAAAAAACTCATTAATATCAAAACTGAATAGTTTTGGAAGTAGTTTTTAGTTTGTTTTTAGTTATAGCTATTTTAGGGGGATATCTGTGTGTGCAGGTGACTATTACTGTGCATAATTATTAGACAACTTAACAAAAAACAAATATATACCCATTTCAATTATTTATTTTTACCAGTGAAACCAATATAACATCTCAACATTCACAAATATACATTTCTGACATTCAAAAACAAAACAAAAACAAATCAGTGACCAATATAGCCACCTTTCTTTGCAAGGACACTCAAAAGCCTGCCATCCATGGATTCTGTCAGTGTTTTGATCTGTTCACCATCAACATTGAGTGCAGCAGCAACCACAGCCTCCCAGACACTGTTCAGAGAGGTGTACTGTTTTCCCTCCTTGTAAATCTCACATTTGATGATGGACCACAGGTTCTCAATGGGGTTCAGATCAGGTGAACAAGGAGGCCATGTCATTAGATTTTCTTCTTTTATACCCTTTCTTGCCAGCCACGCTGTGGAGTACTTGGACACGTGTGATGGAGCATTGTCCTGCATGAAAATCATGTTTTTCTTGAAGGATGCAGACTTCTTCCTGTACCACTGCTTGAAGAAGGTGTCTTCCAGAAACTGGCAGTAGGACTGGGAGTTGAGCTTGACTCCATCCTCAACCCGAAAAGGCCCCACAAGCTCATCTTTGATGATACCAGCCCAAACCAGTACTCCACCTCCACCTTGCTGGCGTCTGAGTCGGACTGGAGTTCTCTGCCCTTTACCAATCCAGCCACGGGCCCATCCATCTGGCCCATCAAGACTCACTCTCATTTCATCAGTCCATAAAACCTTAGAAAAATCAGTCTTGAGATATTTCTTGGCCCAGTCTTGACGTTTCAGCTTGTGTGTCTTGTTCAGTGGTGGTCGTCTTTCAGCCTTTCTTACCTTGGCCATGTCTCTGAGTATTGCACACCTTGTGCTTTTGGGCACTCCAGTGATGTTGCAGCTCTGAAATATGACCAAACTGGTGGCAAGTGGCATCTTGGCAGCTGCACGCTTGACTTTTCTCAGTTCATGGGCAGTTATTTTGCGCCTTGGTTTTTCCACACGCTTCTTGCGACCCTGTTGACTATTTTGAATGAAACGCTTGATTGTTCGATGATCACACATCAGAAGCTTTGCAATTTTAAGAGTGCTGTATCCCTCTGCAAGATATCTCACTATTTTTGACTTTTCTGAGCCTGTCAAGTCCTTCTTTTGACCCATTTTGCCAAAGGAAAGGAAGTTGCCTAATAATTATGCACACCTGATATAGGGTGTTGATGTCATTAGACCACACCCCTTCTCATTACAGAGATGCACATCACCTAATATGCTTAATTGGTAGTAGGCTTTCAAGCCTATACAGCTTGGAGTAAGACAACATGCATAAAGAGGATGATGTGGTCAAAATACTCATTTGCCTAATAATTCTGCACACAGTGTAGACTCAGACATTTTTATAATATCCTCAAGCAGCTTCATAGGAGCTCTAACCAAAATTTCTCACCTCCCAGCAAGAATGTAAGATGCTTTAGCATTTGCACCAGCTGAGACTGGTTGCATCTCAGGTATTTTTTCCAGAGTCACGTTTACTTTCTACTTCGGTAGCACTATCAGCTGTGGACACAATTATATGCTACTCCAATGAAAATGCCATTTGGCTCCCAACTGCAGCAAAGTGCAAACCATCAACATAGTCAGAGGAGACCTTGACTGCCTCATATTTCTGGACTCTGTGAGCATCAGATGATGCATAACTTTTCATGCATCCCCATCATTTATGTCACGAGTTTAAAAAAAAGGTACAGATATTTTTGCATAATATAAGAGTAAGCATACTGGGCAATACAGCTATACATTGCAGACATGATAATAACAATGTGGAGTTTGAATGAGATCAAAATCCAGCCACACAAAAAATCTAGTGACAGCCATGTAGTGATAGCTTCAAGTAATGGCAGCTATAACCTTTTATGGGAGCTGCTAAACTATAAGAAGCTGATCAGTCTAGTTACATCCATTGCTATCTTTACATCAGTCAATAACCCACTCAGGATGATCCAAATAAATGTTCTAATTTAGGCCATTATATGGTACAAGGTGGCATAATATTCAAAGGGATCCTCTGCTATGTCAAGCGAGGTTGTCAGAATATTCCAAGCTCCTGACATAGCCGCAATGTCGAGAGGCGTTTACTATACACTCCATTGGTCGTGATGCTGGCTTAGGCAACAACCAGCATCGCCAACCATATTGGCAATGTATAGTAAAGGATCCCTAGAATAGAACTGCCATCTGCCTAACCACTCATCCTTACACTCCTAAACCGAAGTTCCCCACGACCGCAAACTAACACTAAACTAATAAACTTCAAAACCACCACATACCCACCGCAAGTCGCTAACAATTAACTTCTAAACTGCCACATACCCACCGTAAGTCACTTACTATTAACCTCTGAACCGCAAGTACTATCCTATTAACCCATATGCCATGACATACCTACTGCTACTATCTAACTATTTTCTGCTTCACAATCTTCATTTCTTCTGCCCTCTCATGGTGCCCTCCTCTTCATGCAGTCTATTGGATGATTAGAATTTTTTTTTTTTACTATTGGCTGATTCAAACCAGCCTATAGGGATTAACTAATTTGACATCAGCCAATAGGAATTAAATGGTACACCTATATATTGAGGTTCCAAGGTTCGGATTTTCAGTGGTGGAGTCAACCACATGAAGAGGAGGGATCCCGAAGAGAGCCAAAAAAAATATTGTTGAGCGGAGGAGGTGGGAAGATGCCACGGAAGTTTGCCTCTGCCACTGCAAAGATGGGCCTCTGGCACCTGAACCTTCAATAAAGAGGGAACAACGTCAGATCAAGAGGAACCAGAGCCCCATCAACTGTTAGTAACACTTTGGGGTTAGATAGGGTTTTTTGGGGGGTCATTTTTTTATTTTTAAGAATAGGCTTTGTTATTTTTTAGGCTAGGATTTTATAGTTAGATTTTGTTATTTTAGGGGAGGGGTTACTTTAAAGTAGGTGGGAGTTTTTGTAACTATTTTTTTGCAAAAGAGCTAAGATCACTTTAGGGCAAAGCACTATAATAGGCTCTTTTTACGGGCTAATGTAATTTATTTTAGTTTTAGGGTTTATTTTTTTTTTATATTTATTTATTTAGTATGGGGTGTGTAGTTTAGTGTTAGGTATAAAGATTTTTTTTTTATTTTGTAAAATTTAGTTTACTATTTTTTGTAACTTAGCTTTTTTATTTTTGTAACTTAGTGTGGTTAGTTTAGAGTGGGTAGATTAGAGGGGGTTAGTGTAGAGGGGGGTTAGGTGTTAGTGTAGTTCTATTTTGTGTTGGGCCAAAATCTCCTAACCACCCCCCATTCCTGTATGGGGGTTAATTGGGTCATTATTGAGAGTTACTATTTATTAGGCCTTAATCAACTAACCACCCCCCGTGCCTGTATGGAGGTTGATTAGGTGATTAGGTGATTAGGTTAGGGCAGCTTAGGAGTTTATAGTACATTTATCTACAATTTTTTAAAATATTATGCATTCTTATAATGCATATTTGTTTAACTATTGTATATGAATTTATATGGATTTATTTTTTCTTGTCGTGTTTTTTATTTTAAAATAAATATATGGTTACCATTTATTAAGTGTTAATCAACTAACCACCCCTCATTCCTGTATAAGGGTTGATTAGGTGATTATTGATGATTACCATTTATTAGGCCTAAATCAACTAACCACCCCTTATACCTGTATGGGGGTTGATTGGGTGATTAGATTAGGGCATCTTAGGGGTTAATCATGCATTTTTAAAAATATTATGCATTCTTATGTATGATGCATATTCTATTAACTATTGTATATAAATGAATATGCATTTATTTTTTCTTGTTGTGTTTTTTATTTCAAATATAAATATATATTTTAACATTTATATTCATGTTACAAAAGACATTACAATTGTTTTATTGCATACCAGGCATGCAGTTATGTGGTACTATAATTATAATCCAACTATCTTTTATAACATAAATATCTATTTTAAAAATATATTTTAAAGGGACATGAAACCCAAATTTGTTCTTTTGTGACTTAGAAAGAGCATGTCATTTTAAACAACTTTCTAATTTACTCCTATTATCTAATTTGCTTTATTCTCTTGATATCACTTGCTGAAAAGCATATCTAGATATGCTCAGTAGCTGCTGATTGGTTGCTGCACATAGAGGCCTTGTGTGATTGGCTCACACATGTGCATTGCTATTTCTTTAACAAAGGATATCTAAAGAATTGAACAAATTAGATAATATAAGTAAATTGGAAAGTTGTTTAAAATTACATGCCCTATCTGAATCATGAAAGTTTAATTTTGACTAGACTGCCCCTTTAATTACAATAATAAATGCATCAAGCAAGAATATGTATTTTAATTTATATATCCAATACTTAAACTTATATAAATTATACGTGATCATGTATTTTATTTCAAATATTGTAGATATAATGTAGTCAGGCCTTACATTGATATTCAATATTAAACAGTTGCATAATGGTTTAAATATCTATACTATAATTACATTTGTAACGTGTCTGTCACCGTCGCTAGTTGCGCACGCATCCTCAAAGGAATATTGGCTGTGCGAGGCAGCTAAAAAAATGTTGGATGCACGTGCAGCCAAAAGAATCCACCTGGATGCAGCAAAGCTTGCATCTAAGCTGCATTCAGGTTGATTCCGAAAATGGCAGGGTGGTGAAACAATCCAACTTCAGTGGATTCTTTCACCACCCTGCCATTTTCGGAATCCACCTGGATGCAGCAAAGGCAAACAAAGCCTTTAAAAAAATACAAACAACCGCACGCACAAGACAACGAAAAAACATGTGACCACCTGCAAGAAATTAAAAAAAAACTAACCGCCGGCACGAAGTATAACATAAAAAACCTAACCTCCAGCATGAAGTATTAACAAACCCTGAAACCGCCAACATCGCAAATAACATAATTAAAATATTAACCCCTAAACTTCCAACCCCCCTCATTGCAATAAACCTAATTAACCTATTAACCCCTAAACCGCCAACCCCCACATCGCAATAAACCTAATTAACCTATTAACCCCTAAACCGCCAACCCCCCACATCGCAATAAACCTAATTAACCCCTAAACCGCCAAACCCCCACATCGCTATAAACCTAATTAACCTATTAACTCCTAAACCCCCCACAATGCAAATAACTATTTTAATTACTAAACCCCCTAACCTAACACCCATAAATTAACCCGAATACTAAGTTACACATAAATAAAACCTAACATTAAATTACAAAAAAATAATCTAAAATTAAAAAAAATAAGAAACTCTAAAATTACAGAAAAAAAATAAACAAAATTTTTAAAAATAAAAAAAAAATTAAACCTAAACCTTATAAAAATAAAAAAGCCCCCCAAAATAAAAACACCCCTTAATCTAAACTACCAATAGCCCTTAAAATTGCCTTTTGAAGGGCATTGCCCTAAGTTAAACAGCTCTTTTATATTTAAAAAATACTAAGTTCCCCCTAACAGTAAAAAAACCCCACCCACCAAACCCCCCAAAATAAAGGGGCATTTGTATGGGCATTGCCCTTAAAAGGACATTCAGCTCTTTTACTGCCCTTAAAAGGGCAATTAACTCTTTTACAGCCCATTAAATCCCTAATTTAAAAAAAAAAATAATAGTTTTTTTTTAAAAAATCCTAAAACTAAGCCCCATATATGTACTCACTGTTCCTGAAGGTCTTCTTCCAGGTGGCTCCATCATCTTCTATCTTCAGACGGCATGGAGCGGAGGTGTGAAGATAACTTCACTGATGCACGGATCCTCAGCAGCGGTCCTCAGCGGCGGTCCTCAGTGGCGGCAGTCCTCAGCGGCGTGGAGACTCCTCTTCATGCGATCATCTGTCTTACACTGAAGATTGAATGCAAGGTACCCCATATTTATTGGGGTACATTGCATTCCTATTGGCTGACCTGTTGAAATCAGCAAATAGTATGAGAGCTACTGAAATCTTATTGGCTGATTTGAACAGCCAATAGGATTTCAGTAGCTCTAATCCTATTGGCTGAGTTCAAAATTTCAGCCAATAGGAATGCAAGTTACCCCAAATTGAATGCAGTACCTTGCATTAAATTTTCAGTGTACACCAGAGATTGGATGAAGAGGAGCCTCCACTCCGCTGCGGATTGCCGCCGCTGAAGACCACCACTGAGGACCACCGCTGAGGACCGCCGCTCTGTATCCGCGCATCCAGATGAAGATAGAAGATGATGGACCCGCCTGAAAGAAGACCTTCACAGCCGGACTTCAGGAATGATGAGTACCTATTTGGGGCTTAGTGTTAGGATTTTTTTTTATTTTTTTTTATTTTTAAGATTAGGGATTTAATGGGCTATAAAAGGTAAGTAAGGTAAGTAAAAGAGCTGAATGCCCTTTTAAGGGCAATGCCCATACAAATGCCCCTTTAGGGGCAATGGGTAGTTTAGGTTTTTTAGTGTTGTTTTTTTTTTATTTGGGGTGGTTTGGTGGGTGGAGGATTTTTAATGTTAGGGGGGATGTAATATTTTTTAAATTAAAAAGAGCTGTTTAACTTAGGGCAATACCCTACAAAAGGCTATTGGTAGTTTAGTTTAGAATATAGGGTGGTTTTATTTTGGGGGGATTTTTTATTTTTATATGATTATTATTTTAGGTTTATTTTTTTATTTTTTATAGCTTTGTTTCTTTTTTTTCTGTAATTTCACTTTTTTTATTTTTTGGAATTTTAGTTTGGGGGTTTGCATTTTGTAAACATAGACTGCCCTGTGTTGCATATAAATTAAAATGTGTTTATGTAAGCTTTCTGTGTTTATTAGGAATAACATAGATATATATTTTAATTTATATCTATGTTATAGTAGTCAATATAATTAAATTATATTTTTGCATAACAGACATGCAGTTATGTAGATCTATAATATTAATTATGTTGTCTTTAATTAGAAATAATAAAACTTTACAAGCAACATGAATTACATTTCAATTTATTTGAAAATGTTTAAACATTATACATTCTACATAACAATGCATCATGTAAATATTGAATATTTATGTATAGGGCCTTAACTTCTACAGTTAGTTTTAGGTTATGGCAGATTAGAACTCAGTGTTTAAATAATATGCTTTGTCATCTACAATGCATATTGTTTAAAATATTGTAGATATTTTAAAAGGTATTTAATGTTTGCATAAAATTATTTAAAAATAAACACATTTGAACTAATAGCAAAAATGTATTAAATCCATTTTAACATATTTACAATACTTTAAATAATCTTCTGAGTACATGATGATGCATATTTTGTCATAGAGATGAGGTAATCACTGGAGGATCCGTAAACCCTTTCTGGCCTATCCGAGCTCCTGAAACTCACCTCTGTACCGGAATTGAGCCCTGGTCCACTGCTATTTAAAAGGGGTGTTGATTGAGTAGGGTGCAAGGGATCAAGTCTGTCTTTTAGTATGTTGTCTGCAATTTGATGAGGCACCTATGAATACCACTTATTTGGGGGTGCTTCCTTCTGGGAGGAATGGGTTACCAGATTTGAAGAGTCCTCAATTCTCCAAGAAGGTAGCACCCCCAAATAAGTGATATCCCTATGAGCCTCATCAAATTGCAGACAACATACTAAAAGACCGACTTGATCCCTTGCACCCTACTTGATCGACATCCCTTTTAAGAAGCAGCAGTCCAGGGCTCAACTCCGGTCCGGCACTGAGTTCCAGGAGCTTGAATAGGCCAGAGAGAGTTTGCCGGTCTGGAGAGGTTTTGCTGGTCTGCCGGCAGCAGTCCGGTGTTCAATTCCAGTCATGCACTGAGTTCCAGGAGCCCTAATAGGCCGGAGAGGTTTTGTTGGTCCTCCGGGGGGTGGTCAGTAGGGGGAGTGTAGGTTAGCCATGACATAGGTGTAGGTGGTTGGTGGGAGGTAGCAAAGCAGAACCGAGTGTCGCTGATCTGTCACAAGATCGATATGTTCAAAGTAGCGAAGTGCAGGTTATGAGGAGGGTAGCGGCCATGTTTGTCTCACCAGCTATCAGCTGTCCAGACAACATCGCCTGAAGTAGTTAGTGTAGGTGTAAATAAGTTTAGGTCCCCACGACAATATTTGAACTGAGCTCACACATCATATAGCTCCTCCCACTAGTAAAATGCTGATGAGCGGTGATGTTGACAATGTGAGGGGTAACGTCACCCTCCCATTGAAGTCTATGGGAGAGACATTGTTGTTCGCCGGCATCCTCGGACACGCTACTTTTCTTTGAATATTCTGAGGGTCCTTCAATGTTTTGAATATCGGGGCCTCACAATGTTTAAACCCTCACAGTAAAACACACAACCCAAAATGCAGACCTATTGCATTGTACATGAAACCCACATTTTCCTTTCAAAGTACTATATGTAAACAACTTTCCAATTTATTTCTATTATCAAAGTTTGTTCATTCTTTTGGTATTCCTTGATAAATGAGCAGCAAAGTATTTCTGGAAGCGAGCTGAACACATTGGGTGAGCCAATGAAAAAAGGCATATATGTGCAACACCAATCAGCAGCTAGCTCCCAGTAGAGCATTGCAGCTTCTCAGTCTACCTATGTATGCTTTTTAGCAAAGGACACTAAGAGAAATAAATTCATTAGATAATAGAAGTAAACTAGAAAGGTGTTTAAAATGGCATGCTCTATCTGAATCATGAAAGTTTTAACTTTACTGTCCCTTAACACTATGTCAGGGTTCAAATAGCATGCTCAGCTTCTCTGTGCAACCCCCTCTGGTAATTCCCACAACCACTTGGTTCTTCTCCAGAAATAACTCTCATCATATAACATACTCCACATATAATCAATCCACCATCACAAACCCCCTTACCCTAAACCCTCCTACATTATCCCATTATCATCACACATTTTACCTACAATCTAAACTCTCCAGATGATCTCAGCATCAAAAATACTATTTACTATTTAAACATATCACTAACTAGCTGCTTAAAAGTACAAAAATAATTCAACTACAAATTACAAGAAAAATAGAAAAACTAATGAAAAACAAATAAGAAAAAAATTAATGGAATGGGATAATACAACTATAACATGGTACTAAAACCAGACATATTTTTCTTCAGTTATATTCCCAATAGCATCTAATAGTATCTTAAGGAATAAGTAGTTTTGAAATGGAAGCATGTTTCCAAAAGTGGGAGGTATATAGTATCATATGACATTAAAATTATTGGTCTAAGTAAACATAAAGAATAAAAATACTATTACTATATTATAGAGTTGCATAAGAAAATTATATTCTGTAAACTAAAAAGCATGTGGCTGTTTTAGCAAACTACAGTATAAAAACACTTCAATATTAGTAATCTTATCAACCACATAAACCATAATAATCATATTAATTGCAATAAACAAGAGCATCCCAGGAGGTAGGACATTAGGACATTTGCAGCCCCTTTAATAAAATAAAGGTTAAAAATATAAAAAGGAGAAAAACAAAGTATATTAATAGACTAAAACTAGATTCAAATTTAAGCAATTCACATTTGGTGAGTTCTCCCATTAGAATTTGTTATGTAAAAATAAATGTGATTTCCCTGTAGTACAGTAAAAGATATGCTCCAAAGATATTGAAAGATTTACTAAATTAGCTCAATTTGCCTAGAACCAAGAGATGTTAACACAGTTGTTCAGTAGTTTCAAACGTGCCAGTCTATATTTGTAGGATAACTTGTGTGGGCTGTTTAATTAAACAAATTTGCGTGAGTGGTCTACTGTATATCCCAGAATAAGTTCCATTGTGTTAATCACTTTATCCCAGAATGCTTTGATTTACGTACATTTGTAACAAATATACAACAATAATTATTTTAACCTGTCTGTTCACAATTGATGGGTATATGACATGTAGATGTTGTGATGTGAGATACCACCATGTCAGAAGCTTTATATTAGTTTCTACTGTTAATACTGTGATGGATGTTTTTCTACAGACTAAAAATATTATTTTCTTTCTTTTCTTTTCTTTTTTTTTTTTTTGTTATAGGTTAAGGTTCTTGTTCCCACTTTCCAGAGTAGGAGGGAATAACTTTTTTAAAGAAATCCTTAGTAAGTTGTATGTGAGCTAGAGAGAATGCCTCTTGTTATTGTAGGAAAGTAGCATCAGTTATCTAAGGCTATCAATGATTTAAGTTTGCTATGTTGTGAGAAAGGTTTTTGGTGCGCAAATCTTCCCCTGCATAAACACTACTCTGTTCCCAAAATGTACAGGGTAGAAAGGATATAATGATAGAAAAATGTGTAAATGCGCATAAACAGCAACGGGGTGATTACAAGTATATTAACATACTATATATGGATTCGGGTTGAAATCTCCCTATATACCTTTAAAGAGATGTCTCTAAGATAATATATTGGTATCTATACAAAAATGCAAAAGTATAATTGCGGTGAGAAAAAAGATTTTTATTTTTATCAGACTTTGCAAGGTCCTGCGTTTCTATGACTGGAGTCAGGCTAGATAACAAAACTATATATTATTACCTGGGTGTGATATGCAAACAAGGTATATCTGTACCAATCGATATACGTTTTTCTTACTCTGTGTATAAACTTATGCGTTTATTCTGCTTAAAGTGCATACTTGGCATTGTGGGCTATTGTTAAAAAGGTAAAAAATACACAATAACAAAAAACTAAATTAATACAATTTATTGCACATATACTCTAATGATATATAAATAAAACTCTATGGTGACCGGTCACTTGATAAAAT
Organism: Bombina bombina; assembly: GCF_027579735.1. NCBI lineage: Eukaryota > Metazoa > Chordata > Amphibia > Anura > Bombinatoridae > Bombina > Bombina bombina. Next base: position 963,564,851 of record NC_069504.1, on the reverse strand, counting down.
AAATAAGGTAGTAATCTTAAAATATGGGAAAAAACACTTTACAAACTATAAAACCAATTCCTGTGAATGTTCAAATAAGAGAAGTACTCGAGTTTTGCAGGAAATAGACTTTAGTTCCTGTTTGATAAAGTTTATCGTAAAGTTACGGTGAGACTTTTTTCTTTGTATGTGCCCAGTCTTTTCAATATCGTAATGATCGTTAGATTTCCTGAATTGAATAAAAAGTCTGATCTCCAGACCGTGTTAGTCTGACCACACTGCCGGGCTGTTACACTCTGGAGTGCTTACCTGTTCCTGGATGGTAACTTACTGCGGTAGCACTAGTGTCTCTGCAGCTTGCGGCTAGTTGGTGACGTCACACGCTACGTCTGAGGATAGATGAAGTAGATCCGTCCGATATCCTTGTTTCTTGCTTCTTAACTCTGCGCAGAGTGCTCGGCTTGTGGAAATAGTCCCACTTGTATCCTTCGCAATCCTTCGTACCTGTTGGTATTGAAAACTGGGAATATCTGTTATTCTTTCTTAGGTATCACCATCAACGCGTTTCGCCACTCTTGGTGGCTTTATCAAGATGGTTTAGTCATGATGAATTGCTTCTTTATATATGCAATGATACATTTTCATTGGTTAGTGAAAAAAGCCTCATTTTCAACTTCTCTGTATTTAAGGTGGAATTTCCAGGTAACTCTTAAGGTGGAATTGTAATTGCCATACATTTTCGCAATAGTATACATCTTCAACGATAACACGAATTCTAATGTATCTAAATTTTGACTATAGAGTTGAAAATTAAAAATTAAAATTGGAATTAAAAATACAAAAATCATAATTAAAAACATAAAGTGTATAATATAAAACCTTAGTATATCTAATGTGCAATGTTCTCTATTTGACATATTAAACTTTTTATATGTCCACAACACTTACCTAAAGCATTCTCAGATTATCATATTTGATGGTAAATCGAAATACAAAAGCTAGCGATATAGAAACTTTATGTAGTGGTACTATGTTCTATACACCTTTTTTGAAAACTCATATTTTTATATAATCGTTGTGTGTAATAATGACAGATATTGACAGTTTCTATTATTAGTGTATTGCTATCTTTGGTGTAAGATTTAGTTAACATAATTATGGGATCAAAAATTATACAACTAAGTTGTTAAATCGTTATTGGTCCTAAATTTTGTTTTATAACATAAACTTACTGGTGATTTCGGGTCTAAAAACCAGGAGATTTTAATCTAAGATAAACGGACCTAGATCTAGCTCCGAATTCAGACCTTTCGGGTATAACGTCTGCATCTCATATATGTATTCAGCTTCTTTTCTTAGTAGTAGGCGTTCGTAGTCGCCACCTCGCCATGGTTTTTTAATTTTACAAATTCCCCAATATTTTAGATCTTTTGTATTGTTTTTATGTTTTAGCCTGAAGTGTTCGTACAATCTAGTATCCTGATCTCCTTTTTCAATAAGATTTAAGTGTTCTCTAATCCTTGTTCTTAAGGTCCTGGTGGTCTCTCCGATATATTGCTTCCCACAGGTGCACTGGATTAGATATATAATCCCCTTATCACTACACCTAATGGTGTCCCTTATGTGGTACTCTTTATTTGTATTGGTAGATATGTATTTCTTGCATTTAGTACTGTATTTGCACGCTTTGCAGCTATAACAAGGATAGTAGCCTCTTAATTTATTACCCATCAAGTCTTGATCTTTTCTTTTAAGTTGTTGTGTCTTCTTAGTGAAGTCACTTGGGGCTAGGATGTTTTTAATGTTTGTCGTTTTCCTAAAAATAATTTCTGGACGATCAGGGATTATATCTCCTATAATTGTATCTGATCTAATAAGATCCCAATATTTGTATATTATTTTCCTTAAGAGATTGTGATGACAGCTATAATTAGTCACCAATGGTACTATTGAATTATCATTTTTGTTGGCTTTATTCTTTAATTTCTTTGAGAGAAGATCTTGTCTCTCTATATTTCTAACTTTAGATATATCAATCTCCAATTTCTTTGGTTCATAACCTTTCTCCAAAAATCTACCCTCCAATATTTTCACCTGTTGATCGTAGTCTGAAATCTTTGAGCAATTACGCCTAATTCTTAAAAACTGTCCCTTAGGGATGTTATCGATCCAACGTTTAAGGTGACAGCTGTGTGTAGGAATATAATTATTAGCGTCTATTGGCTTAAAATGATTTTTAGTTGCTATTTGTCCATTCTCTACATAGATGTCCAAGTCTAGGAAAGTGATTCATTCTTTACTTATAGTATATGTAAATTTCAAGTTTACCTCATTTTTATTCATATCCTCTAAAAAAGAAATTAGGGTTTCCTCCGTTCCCCTCCATACAATCAAAATGTCATCGATGTATCTTTTATAGAGCACGAGGTTTGCTTCCAGCTCATGCCCCTGGATATATTGGTATTCCCACTTACCCATAAAAAGGTTAGCATAGCTGGGAGCAAACCTCGTGCCCATTGCAGTGCCCTGTACCTGGATGTAGATATTCTCATTGAAAGCAAATACATTATTTTTTAAGATAAACTCTATGCATTCTAAAATGAAGTTCTTCTGTCTTAACTGTTTCTCATTGTTACTTTTTAAAAACCAGTCTATCGCAGCCAAACCTTTGTCATGTTGAATGCTGGTGTATAATGAACTAATATCACTTGTAGCTAAAATGTAATTTTCTTGCCACTCTATATCTTTCAGGAGATTAAGAACCTCTGTTGTGTCTTTTAGATAAGAGGGTAGTTTTTGTACATAATCTTGTAAGTGAGTGTCCACATAGAGAGAGAGATTAGAGGAAATGGAAGATATCCCTGAGATTATAGGGCGTCCTGGAGGGTCTATTAGGGTCTTGTGAATTTTTGGTAAAAAATATAGCATCGCCATTTTCGGATGTTTTTGATAAATGAAATTTAGTTCTTTAATATTAATTAATTCATTATCTTTTGCTTTTGTCAATAATTCTTGTAAATTTTTGTTGATTTTGGTCATTGGATTTAGTTTTAACTTGTTGTATGTGTCTGTGTCATTTAATAGGCGGTTCGCTTCAATGATGTATTTTGATGTGTCCAAAATAACAACCCCCCTGCCCTTATCCGCCGGTTTAATGGTGATGGTTTTGTCTTTTTGTAGATGTGTTAAGGTCTCTCTTTCTTTTTTTGTCATATTAAACTTAGTTTTACTTTTATCGTCCAATTTTAATTTCGCTAAATCACCTAAGACTGATCTTTCGAACACTTCTAAATTACTTCCTTTACTCTGATAAGGGTAAAAGGAAGATCTAGGTTTAAGTTGTGTGTGAGTGATATCTTGAATGGAGCTGGCACCTTGTAATAGTGGTCTCTCTATTGGATTTTTTATGAAGTGTCTTTTAATTGTTAAATTCCTCACAAACTTTTTTATGTGAATATGAGTTTCAAATTTATTTAATTTGGATGTGGGTGCAAAAGTTAAACCCAATTTCAATACTTTCTGTTCCTGTTCGCTAAGTTTCTTTTTACTTAAATAAAAAATACCAATGTGTTGTATTTCATTTTCTTTTTGGTCTGTGAATTTCTTTCCTCTTCCATTTCCCCTAGCTCCTCTATGTTTCTTTTTGGCTGTATCTTTATTTGGTCTAGGGGGGTGTTTACCCCTAAAAAATCCCCAGAAGTACTGGGTCTTTCTGATTCTCTACCATTGCTTGGTTCTTCTCTAGTGTCTAGTATCTGATATCTATTTTTTATGGGGATCATTCATTCCTTCTTCTTAAAAGAGGTAGATTGTGTTTGTCCTATGTAGTTCCCTTGTTGTCTACGTTCTGTATAGTGGTCATGTGGTCGTGTATTCTCATATTCCCTTTGTGTTGGTGTGTCTCTAGAATATATATTTCTATTGTAACCTTGGTATCTTTTTTCTCTATAGTGTCTTGGTCCCCCATTTTGTCTATAATCTTTTATTATTATTCAATTCAGGAAATCTAACGATCATTATGATATTGAAAAGACTGGGCACATACAAAGAAAAAAGTCTCACCGTAACTTTACGATAAACTTTATCAAACAGGAACTAAAGTCTATTTCCTGCAAAACTCGAGTACTTCTCTTATTTGAACATTCACAGGAATTGGTTTTATAGTTTGTAAAGTGTTTTTTCCCATATTTTAAGATTACTACCTTATTTATTTTATCAAGTGACCGGTCACCATAGAGTTTTATTTATATATCATTAGAGTATATGTGCAATAAATTGTATTAATTTAGTTTTTTGTTATTGTGCATTTTTTACCTTTTTAACAATAGCCCACAATGCCAAGTATGCACTTTAAGCAGAATAAACGCATAAGTTTATACACAGAGTAAGAAAAACGTATATCGATTGGTACAGATATACCTTGTTTGCATATCACACCCAGGTAATAATATATAGTTTTGTTATCTAGCCTGACTCCAGTCATAGAAACGCAGGACCTTGCAAAGTCTGATAAAAATAAAAATAAAAATCTTTTTTCTCACCGCAATTATACTTTTGCATTTTTGTATAGATACCAATATATTATCTTAGAGACATCTCTTTAAAGGTATATAGGGAGATTTCAACCCAAATCCATATATAGTATGTTAATATACTTGTAATCACCCCGTTGCTGTTTATGCGCATTTACACATTTTTCTATCATTATATCAATGATTTAACTAGTTTATGAGGGTGTGATTGTATGTAATGCCTAACCCCAGAGTAGGCCATCTAGATATCAAAGGCCCGCCCATGGCGCCTCTAAGATCTTTTAAGTTTTTGAAGCTGCTGATGGGGAGAATCGAGTATATTGGGATATTAGATAATCTTCCCTCCACTGCTGTCTAGATGTTAGAGTGATAAAAACTCTCAGGAGTGGAGTGGGATTAGTGGTGAGGGTTTCATAGAGGTTCATAGAAAGCAGAGATTTTGTTTCTGTAACCCTAAACCAAATGGAAAATCGTTCTGCTATAAAAATTGCTGGAAATTAATGAGGACTGGTCTCTTTTATTCAACCAACTAATGTTCCATCCAAATATGTTGGTGTTAAACGCTATTCTAATCATAGGAACATTAAAAACCTATGCACTGCCTTCGAATCATCTGTGCTGCCTTTATGGAACCAGGATTACACTACAGGTATCTGAAGGAGAGTTATTGCACATGTGTAAACACATCAGTACTGGAATGATATGAAAGCCAGATTACAACATGTCAGCACCCATGCCTAGAGAGAGGCTTGGAATAACCTCAATACTTTGCTTATAATTTGTATTACGTTTTTAATGTCCCTTTAACTACTACAATAGATGAACAGCATAGTAGTAATACCTGAGGCCTCCCTTTCCCTAGGTAGAAAATAACTGTTTTTAGATATATTTTTTTTAAGGTGTAATTTGTCCTCGGCTGCATACAGGTTTTTTTTTTCTTTAAAGTTGAGCTGAATGCTTTCTTTAGCCCTTGTCAGCATGCTGTTGCAGGTCTCTCAAAGCTCAGCCAGAGAATTCTTTAGTGTTATCCCTTTTTTTTATTAGTGGTCTGTCAAAAGTGAGATCTTATTCTCATTGGTTAATTGTGGTAGAAGGTGTTGCTTAGTAGGGCAGGTTATTTAAATGTGTCAAGAGCCTTAAGAAGGTTTCAGCCATGGTTAGGGTGTATTGTCGTAGGCAGTGGCGTAGGTTTTGTGCTGCCCTAGGCAATTTCTTTTTTTTCATAACAATTTAAAACAAAATGGGCTAGCAAAACACTTGCATACAGGTTGGTTGAATTGCATGCATCTCATACCATTTTCTCCCTGATAGAAGGGAGAGAAAAGAAGGGGAGGGGAAAAAAGGGAGGGAAAGGAAATAAGGAAGGGAGGGAGAGAGGGAGAGAAGAGAAAAGTGGGAAGGGAGAGGAGAAAAGGGGGAGGGAAAGAAACGAGTGAAAGAAGGGAGCAAGAGAGGGAGTTGAGAGGAAGAAGGGAGGGAGGGAGGGAGGGAGGGAAAGAAGGGAGGGAATTGAGGGAGGGACTAAGTTGAGGGAGGAAAGGGGTTGAGGGAGGAAGGGAGTTGAGGGACGAAGGGAGGGAGAAAGGGAAAAAAGAGAACGCTAGGGAAAGAAGAATACACTTTGAAACAATCACTGCCCTTTACGTGTAACAACATACACTAATTACCATCATTCAAGTAATTAAACTTTTAAGTGTCCACTTACTATTTACTCCATGGGTTCATGAATGCAGAGAAAGCTAGCTATTAGAGTTTATGATTAGACATCACAAGCTGATCTAAGCAGTGCACAAATACACAAGTCTGTTAGTTACTAAGACCTGCAATAAACACTGCACTCAAAGACCCACTACAGCTGATAAGGGGAGGCAGCATACCGGCACAAGGTCTTCTCCTCCAGCCTCACCTTGTAATCATATCCACCGGCAAGTTTCTCACCAAGAACGCTTCTACTGCAAAAATCCCAGCGGCTCTAAAATGAAGCAACAGTTTAAAGGAGCACAGCCTGTGAAGAGCGCCCTTAATCAGCGCACGTGCCTTGTCTTCTCTGTAAAAGCCTGCACGTTATCGCTCACTGTACTGTGCACTGGCTTTTAGAGAGAGGATAGGGCAGATGTGCTGCCCCTCCCAAATCTGCTGCCCTAAGCACCAGCCTTGTTGGCCTAGGCCATAATACGCCCCTGGTCGTAGGGTTTATTGTTGTGAAGTGCAGTTTCAGTTATAGGCAGTGAGACACAGCTTTAGTGCTGTTGCTTTTTTAGGTAAAAAAAAACCCTGCCTATTACAACAGAGGCTATTAAAACCTATAACTGAGAGTGGTCTCTGGCCTTTTTGCTCGCTATTTGGATGGCGTAACATAAGCTCTTATTAAAAAAAAAAAGTGTGTGTCATTTAATTTTAATTTTTTTAATTGTGCTTTATTTCCCAAAAACACATTGTTTAAAAGAGCAGGTGATTGACATTGAAATTATGGAGATTTCTAAGATATAATAGAGCTGATAATGAAAGGTTTTTATATTTACCCCCATCCAGCAGCCTTTTATGCTGCTGAGCCACCTTGTATCTAGCCAGAAGTGGAGTAGGGGGCTGCCTTTTCTGCCCCCTCAGCAAGATACTTATATATAAGTAAATAGTTATAGGTAAAATAGTGCTATGTAAAACCTGTTTTTGTTGCACTTAAAATATACTGTTTATATATTTTTTTTTATGAAGACCGCTATTAACTGCCTTTTTCTTGCTGAGTGGTCCTGATTAGCCAGAGAGCGTTATTACCTGTGCATGAGGCATACACAAACATTCATTCCATGCTAATTTCAATAGAAATTTTAATGTTTTTTATCCCAAAATGGTGTTGTATATTTAATTACTGTTCTTTCATCGCTGTCATAGTAAAAATGTTTTCTATTTTCTTTGAATAAACTCTGCAGAAAACTACTCAGGTGTCAGTCAATGGTTCTGGCTTAATAAAATTTCTATTTTTTATTTGAACATTTTGGTACTGGAAAAAAAAAATATCTAAATGTTTAACTGAACACTCTCCACAACAGTGAAAAAAAATAAAGTTAAATTTGATTGCTTCTTATTGTATGGTACATTGCTTGTCTCTTTGAAATAAAGCTTCAGAAATTCACTTAATAGTTTCTGCATAGCGTTGCTGTACAGTATCATTTCACTGGCTGACCTTTTCCTTTGTAAGGTCGATTTTAAAGCAGATGTTTGATTTTTTCACACTTAAGAAGTATTAACAATCTTTCCAGAGACATTAATTGGGGGTTGAATGCCAGCTTTCTAGTCTAAAAATCCTGTAAATTGATAGAGTTTCCTATGTAAGGGAACATCATTTTTCTGACATAAATCTGAGATTGGTTCAGTTACCAGTAGATCTAATGGTTCTTTTGCTGCATCCCTTAACAAATGTGATTGCCGACCTCCAATTTGTGAGCAAAGAGTTTGAATTCTTGAATTGTAGTCTTCTGAAACAACCCACTGGGAATAAATGCAATATTTGCTACACTTGGAAGGTTCCCTTGAGCACGTTGTCTAATTCTCCAATTTTAGCACACATTTAAAGCAGCAGTGCCCCTTACAGACTGCAAACAAGCATTGTTTTGGTGAAAGTAAGTATAAAAAATGTAGCCTGCGTTTCACAATAACATATATGTATGATCACTAATATGAGGCAAATCTGCTACGCATGGTTAAGATTTATTTATGTAAATAGTATTTATGCATATAGCTTCCATTTTATTTAAATTATCTTCATTGTGTGAGTAATATGTAAATTTCTTTGCAAGGAAAATATGCTATATATGTATCTAATGTGCCTAGATTACAATATTAATCTCTTGGTCATATAATGCTTCAGTAACCTGCCTAGCAGTTTAAATAAGCACAAAGTGGATTATTTAGTATCCAAGCAGCCAGTTGACATATAGCCAACTCTCTGAGACATCTGTCATTTCTATTTATTCTCGCTCTGTATCAAAATTTTATCTAATCCTGTATCAATAAATATTTTATGCAATTTGTATGTGACGTGCTAGCTAAGGTAGCCTTTAGAAACTCAAAATGATGCAATATAAAGGTACTATAAATGAATTAATGATCAAAAGTTACAGTGATTACAATTTTCTAATAAAAATAAAGGAAGCACATGATTTATCACTATACATTTAAAGGGACATAAAATACCAAAATTAAAAATAATCCATGTAAACTTTAATTGAGCATATGAATAAACAAATATCAATGTGCATCCAGTATTTACTATATTCTGCTTGCCTTTCTGTAATTTACTTTAGCAAGCTGGAGTGTATATAAATAGTGATGTCGCGAACATAAAAATTTGGGTTCGCGAACAGCGAATGAGAACTTCCACAACTGTTCGCAAATTGACGAACCGCCATAGACTTCAATAGGCAGGCGAATTTTAAAACCCACAGGGACTCTTTCTGGCCCCAATAGTGATGGAAAAGTTGTTTCAAGGGGACTAACACCTGGACTGTGGCATGCCGGAGGGGGATCCATGGCAAAACACCCATGGAAAATTACATAGTTAATGCAGAGTCTGGTTTTAATCCATAAAGGGCATAAATCACCTAACATTCCTAAATTGTTTGGAATAACGTGCTTTAAAACATCAGGTATGATGTTGTATCAATCAGGTAGTGTAAGGGTTACGCCCGCTTCACAGTGACAGACCAAACTCCCCGTTTAAAGGGACAGTCAACACCAGAATTTTTATTGTTTTAAAAGATAGACAATCCCTTTATTACCCATTTCCCAGTTTTGCATAACTAACACATTTATAATAATATACTTTTAACCTCTGTGATTATCTTGTATTTAAGCCTCTGCAAACTGCCCCTTTTTTCAGTTCTTTTGACAGACTTGCAGTCTAGCCAATCAGTGCCTACTCTCAGATAACTTCTTGTGCACGAGCACAGTGTTATCTATATGAAATACGTGAACTAACACCCTCTAGTGGTGAAAAACTGTTAAAATGCAATCTGAAAGAGGTGGGCTTCAAGGTCTAAGAAATTAGCATATGAACCTCCTAGGTTAAGCTTTCAACTAAGAATACCAAAAGAACAAAGCAAAATTGGTGATAAAAGTAAATTGGAAAATTGTTTAAAATTACATGCTCTATCTGAATCATGAAAGTTTATTTTGGTATAGACCGTCCCTTTAATGCACCGCAAACAACCGCAAACAGTCCATTTGCACAACCACAAACCCCCCATTTGCACAAGGTTGGATACCAAGCTAGCCATGTCTCGTTCCTTGTCCTCACTGATGTCATTGAAGGTCTCTTCCTCTACCCAGCCACGTACAACACCAAGGGTCCCCGAAAGGTGACAACAAGCCCCCTGGGACGCCTGCTGTGTTTGGTCTTCCACCACCTCAAAGCCACCTTCCTCCTCTGACTCCTCTTCTTCAGACTCCTCTCTCTGTGTTGCCTCTATCTGCATTATTATAAGGTGTGTTAAGTAGTACTATTCCTATCAGTTTAATCCCTGTTATGTCCCCTATCAGGGGACGTGTATATGGCATCGATTTTAGGAATCGGGAGATGGAAAAAGATGCTTGGTCGGTCCTCCTACTTCAAATTTGGGGCACTGCACGTGCAATCTAATGTGCCACCAGATAGGAGTGGTGTTAAGTAATACTATTCTTATCAGTTTAATCCCTGTTATGTCCCCTATCAGGGGACGTGTATATTGCATTGATTTTTGAACCGGGAGATGGAAAAAGATGCTTGGTCGGTCCTCCTACTTCAAATTTGGGGCACTGCGCGTGCAATCTAATGTGCCACCAGATAGGAGTGGTGTGTTAAGTAGTTCTATTCTTATCAGTTTAATCCCTGTTACGTCCCCTATCAGGGGACGTGTATATGGCATCGATTTTAGGAACCGGGAGATTGAAAAAGATGCTTGGTCGGTCCTCCTACTTCAAATTTGGGGCACTGCACGTGCAATCTAATGTGCCACCAGATAGGAGTGGTTTGTTAAGTAGTTCTATTCTTAGCAGTTTAATCCCTGTTACGTCCCCTATCAGGGGACGTGTATATGGCATTGATTTTAGGAACCGGGAGATGGAAAAAGATGCTTCCTTGGTCCTCCTACTTCAAATTTGGGGCACTGCGCATGCAATTTAATGTGCCACCAGATAGGAGTGGTGTGTTAAGTAGTTCTATTCTTATCAATTTAATCTCTGTTACCTCGCCTATCAGGGGACGTGTATATGGCATCGATTTTAGGAACCGGGAGATGGAAAAAGATGCTTGGTCGGTCCTCCTACTTCAAATTTGGGGCACTGCACGTGCAATCTAATGTGCCACCAGATAGGAGTGGTGTGTTAAGTAGTTTTATTCTTATCAATTTAATCCCTGTTGCGTCCCCTATCAGGGGACGTGTATATGGCATCGATTTTAGGAACCGGGAGATTGAAAAAGATGCTTGGTCGGTCCTCCTACTTCAAATTTGGGGCACTGCACGTGCAATCTAATGTGCCACCAGATAGGAGTGGTTTGTTAAGTAGTTCTATTCTTAGCTGTTTAATCCCTGTTACGTCCCCTATCAGGGGACGTGTATATGGCATTGATTTTAGGAACCGGGAGATGGAAAAAGATGCTTGGTTGGTCCTCCTACTTCAAATTTGGGGCACTGCGCATGCAATTTAATGTGCCACCAGATAGGAGTGGTGTGTTAAGTAGTTCTATTCTTATCAGTTTAATCTCTGTTACCTCCCCTATCAGGGGACGTGTATATGGAATCGATTTTAGGAACCGGGAGATGGAAAAAGATGCTTGGTCGGTCCTCCTACTTCAAATTTGGGGCACTGCACGTGCAATCTAATGTGCCACCAGATAGGAGTGGTGTGTTAAGTAGTTTTATTCTTATCAATTTAATCCCTGTTGCGTCCCCTATCAGGGGACGTGTATATGGCATCGATTTTAGGAACCGGGAGATGGAAAAAGATGCTTGGTCGGTCCTCCTACTTCAAATTTGGGGCACTGCGCGTGCAATCTAATGTGCCACCAGATAGGAGTGGTGTGTTAAGTAGTTCTATTCTTATCAGTTTAATCACTGTTACCTCCCTTATCAGGGGACGTGTATATGGCATCGATTTTAGGAACTGGGAGATGGAAAAAGATGCTTGGTCGGACCTCCTACTTCAAATTTGGGGCACTGCGCGTGCAATCTAATGTGCCACCAGATAGGAGTGGTGTGTTATGTAGTACTATTCTTATCAGTTTAATCCCTGTTACGTCCCCTATCAGGGGACGTGTATATGGCATCGATTTTAGGAACCGGTAGATGGAAAAAGATGCTTGGTCGGTCCTCCTACTTCAAATTTGGGGCACTGTGCGTGCAATCTAATGTGCCACCAGATAGGAGTGGTGTGTTAAGTAGTACTATTCTTATTAGTTTAATCCCTGTTACGTCCCCTATCAGGGGACGTGTATATGGCATCGATTTTAGGAACCGGGAGATGGAAAAAGATGCTTGGTCGGTCCTCCTACTTCAAATTTGGGGCACTGCACGTGCAATCTAATGTGCCACCAGATAGGAGTGGTGTGTTAAGTAGTTCTATTCTTATCAGTTTAATCCCTGTTACCTCCCTTATCAGGGGACGTGTATATGGCATCGATTTTAGGAACCGGGAGATGGAAAAAGATGCTTGGTCGGACCTCCTACTTCAAATTTGGGGCCCTGCGCGTGCAATCTAATGTGCCACCAGATAGGAGTGGTATGTTATGTAGTACTATTCCTATCAGTTTAATCCCTGTTATGTGCCGAAGCCACAGTGCAGCACCAGAGGCCAGAAACATTAGGCATGTATACATGCCTGAAAAATTAGGTATTGTTGCAGCCGCTGCTGTAGCAGCGGCCAGAAAAATTGATGTTTGTTTCCCAGGCAGAAAGTGCCCTAAAACATTGCGGCATGAACCCTAGTTGGTGGCGGATAAGTCACACAAGTCATCCAGCATTCAGATATAAAATACAGCAGCGTGTGGACCATTTTTAGCCCAAGGCAGCTCATCTCATCAGGCCTTTTTTAGTCGAATATATCACCCACTGTCAGTCCCTTTGGGATCCATCCCTCATTCATCTTAATAAAGGTGAGGTAATCTAGACTTTTTTGAACTAGGCGACTTCTCTTCTCAGTGACAATACCTCCTGCTGCACTGAAGGTCCTTTCTGACAGGACACTTGAAGCGGGGCAGGCCAGAAGTTCTATCGCAAATTGGGATAGCTCAGGCCACAGGTCAAGCCTGCACACCCAGTAGTCAAGGGGTTCATCGCTACTCAGAGTGTCGATATCTACAGTTGAGGCAAGGTAGTCTGCTACCTGTCGGTCAAGTCGTTCTCTGAGAGTGGACCCCGAAGGGCTGTGGCGATGCGTAGGACTTACAAAGCTCTGCATGTCCTCTATCAACAACACGTCTGTAAAGCGTCCTGTCCTTGCCGGCGTGGTCGTGGGAGGAGGAGGATTACTTTCACCTCTTCCCCTGTTAGATTCCTGTTGTGCTGTGACATCACCCTTATACGCTGTGTAAAGCATACATTTTAATTTATTTTGGAACTGCTGCATCCTTTCCGACTTGCAGTAATTCGGTAGCATTTCAGGAACTTTATGCTTATACCGGGGGTCTAGTAGCATGGACACCCAGTACAGGTCGTTCTCCTTCAGCCTTTTTATACGAGGGTCCCTCAACAGGCATGACAGCATGAAAGACCCCATTTGCACAAGGTTGGATGCCGAGCTACTCATGTCCCGTTCCTCGTCCGCAGTGATCTCACTGAAGGTATGTTCTTCCCCCCAGCCACGTACAACACTACGGGTACCAGATAGGTGACAACGAGCACCCTGGGATGCCTGTTGTGGTTGGTCTTCCTCCTCCTCCTCAAAGCCACATTCCTCCTCTGACTCCTCTTCCTCACAATCTTCTTCCAGCGTTGCCGCAGGTCCAGCAAGCGATGCTGATAAGGCTGTTTCTGGTGGTGATGGTGACCACAACTCTTCCTCTTCATGCTCATCTACGGCTTGATCCAGCACTCTTCGCAGGGCATGCTCCAGGAAGAAAACAAATGGTATGATGTCGCTGATGGTGCCTTCGGTGCGACTGACTAGGTTTGTCACCCCCATAAAAGGATGCATAAGCCTACAGGCATCGCGCATGAGCGTCCAGTAACATGGCAAAAAAATTCCCAGCTCCGCAGAGGCTGTACTAGCACCCCGGTCATACAAATAGTTGTTAACAGCTTTTTCTTGTTGGATCAGGCGATCGAACATTAGGAGTGTTGAATTCCAATGTGTCGGGCTGTCGCAAATCAAGCGCCTCACTGGCATGTTGTTTCGGCGCTGGATATCTGACAAGTGCGCCATGGCCGTGTTGGAACACCTGAAATGGCCACACACCTTCCTGGCCTGCTTCAGGACGTCCTGTAAGCCTGGGTACTTATGCACAAAGTGTTGTACGATCAGATTACACACATGTGCCATGCACGGCACATGTGTCAACTTGCCCAAATTCAATGCCGCCACCAAATTTCTTCCGTTGTCACTAACCCCTTTGCCGATCTCCAGTTGGTGTGGATTCAGCCACTGATCCACCTGTGCGTTATGGGCGGACAGGAGTGCTGGTCCGGTGTGACTCTGCCATATCCGGGATGTGGAATAGTACCTGGGGAGCTGGGGGGTGCCGTTGATGTGGAGCAAGATGCAGCAGCAGAAGAGGACTCAGCCGAGGAGGTTATGGAAGAGGATGGAGTAGGAGGAGTAGAGGAGGTGGCAGCAGGCCTGCCTGCAAGTCGTGGCGGTGTCACCAACTCTGCAGAGCCACGCATTCCATGCTTGGCAGCCTTCAGCAGGTTTACCCAATGCGCAGTGTAGGTGATATACCTGCCCTGACCATGCTTTGCAGACCAGGTATCAGTGGTCAAATGGACCCTTGCCCCAACACTGTGTGCCAGACATGCCATTACTTCCTTTTGCACAATCGAGTACAGGTTGGGGAATTGCCTTTTGTGCAAAGAAATTTTGTCCGGGTACCTTCCACTGCAGTGTCCCAATAGCTACAATTTTTTTGAACGTCTCAGACTCCACCAGCTTGTATGGTAAAAGCTGGCGGGCTAAGAGTTCAGTCAAGCCAGCTGTCAAATGCCAGGCAAGGGGGTGACTTTGTGACATTGGCTTCTTACGCTCAAACATGTTCTTGACAGACACCTGACTGTGGGCAGATGAGCAGGAACTGCTCAAGGCGAGAGATGGAGTGGCGGATGGTTGAGAGGGGGCAAGGAGGACAGCAGTGGTTGACATGTCTGAAGATGCTGGACTTGGAGAAGGATGGCGGCTTTGAGTTTGTGTGCTGCTTGTACTCATGTGTTGATCCCATAGGCGTTTGTGATGTGCGATCATGTGCCTTCGCAAAACAGTTGTACCTAGGTGGGTGTTGGACTTCCCACGACTCAGTTTCTTTTGGCACAGGTTGCAAATGGCATCGCTGTTGTCAGAGGCAGACACACACAAAAAAATGCCACACTGCTGATCTCTGCAATGACGGCATTCTGGTGGTGGCAACATGACCCCATATTCAATTCCCTCTGCAGGCTATTTTTCAGCAAGGAAACCCTTTTTGTTTTTGCAGCAGACCAAACAGATTCAATCATTTTATTTTATAAATATTTAATGATGTGAGAACGGCACAACAAAATGTGAAAAAAACTTTTTTTTTTGTAAAATTATCATAAATAATGTGGCAAGCAATAGTTTTTGGGTGTTTTTTTTTCTATACTCTATAGCCAAAAGGAAAAAGGGGTTATCTTCATATAAATAAGGGTCTTTTGTTATAGTTATGTAACTTTAATCTGCACCTAGGGGCTCCCATAAGCCTTTATTCAAACAAGGTGATTATTATTGCCACAGTGATCACCTGGCTATTAAAACTTAAATAGTGGCTTAAAACAAGGGATCCTGGGGATCACTAAGACTTTTTCGATGCCCATAGACCGTCTCATATAAAAATAAAAGCATTTGAATAAACAAGGTTGTAAGCAAAAGAAGAATGGGTTATTTTCATATAAATTAAGGCCTTTGGCCTCTATTTAACCAAGTCTGGCGGACCTGATCCGACAGTGCGGATCAGGTCCGCCAGACCTCGCTGAATGCGGAGAACAATACGCTCTCCGTATTTAGCATTGCACATATTATACACATATATACACATATTAACACATAAATACATATGTATATATTCATATACATATATATTTACAGGGAACACAAAGTTCCCATAGAATGCTATGTAAAGGCACTTTTCAGTGACATTTTTATACTAACAGCCCTCAGCCGCCACTGTTAGAACCTTATAACTGCTTTTTGCAGTTTCTTTATAAAAATTAAAAAAAGAGGCTATCATTTTTATTTTTTAATAAGGATTACTATATTGAAATTTGGGGACGATTATTTATTGTGTGTCTTCAAAAAGGGCAAATGTGCCCATTTGTGGGTGCACGATAAATTAGGGCTCCACTTGTAATCTAGCCCTAATTATAACATGAGCAATCATAGCACACCTTGTGCTATCCATGGAAAATATATGGCTCTGCTAATAATCTCTGATAAATCTTTTTTACCACTGATCATGCACAATTTTTAGTGCAGGGTCATGATAAGTATAGTGCACCACTGGTAGTCTAGGCCAACATTTTTATATACCCTGAGGAATTCTGATTAGAATTAAATGTTTAAGTAAATGAATTAACAGTAGTCAATGCTGACACACCTCCTCATATTTACTAGTGGCTATCTGAGATGGGTAATCTGGAGGCTTTGTTAGGGAGATTCAAGGGAGGAGTCATGACAAATTTAGAAGGAGAAAGCTTTATATATCATTATTATAAAAGTGTATTATCAATATAAAAGCAAAGTTTAAAACTGTGAAGAACTCCACTATTTCACATTCCAGTTAAAGCACCGTGCTCAAGCTATAGCCAGGACATGAGTTTTTTGTGTACTTCATAAAAGTTTATTATATGAGTGATTCAACGTACCTGTGCTATCGAACTTCCAGATGTTAGCTTGCCCTAGGTTTTCACTAGTAAGAGAAGCTCTCTTTTCAAGGATTGAGCTCTAGTAATGTTAGCTCCCCATAGCACAACATTTTTACACTCACTTGTAATCTAGGCCATAATTAACACAACTTTTTCGTTACTAATATAGGCCTCAATCACAATCTTTCTAATATCGACTCACAATATCTAGGGTTTTATTTTGACCAATATTGGGCTAGATTACAAGTGGAGTGCAATAATGTAAGAACTATTGAGAGCTAACTGCATCTATCTCTCTATCTTTCCATTTATATTTAAAATAATTATCTATAGCTATATATCTATATGAATATAAATAGATATAGAGGAAAATATATATTGTAACATTTTCTTCTAGGTGAAGAACAAAGGTATTATAAGTAATTCTATTAAAAAAACAAACAATTAATGTGTTTAAAATTGATAGCTTTTGAAATGTGATCTTCAAAAAAACAAAAAATTTGAGAAAAAACAAACAATTATTAGGAATGTTTTAAATTAAAAAAAACTACAACACCCTGTCTGAACTCTCTGCCTGACTAATACTTTGTATAATCACCTTTTGCATTTATTAAAGCATCAAGTCTTTGTGAATACATCTCTATTAAATTTGCACATCTAGACTTTGGAATTTTATTCCCCTCTTCTCCTGTGTACAGCTCTATTTAGATCATTCGACAGGTTTTCGATGGGACTGACATTTGGGCTCTTACTGGGCCATTCCAAGACTTTGATTTTTCTTTTCAGAAGCCATGCCTTGGTTGACTTGGATGTGTGCCTTGGGCCATTGTCATGTTGTAATGTGAAAATCTTCTTCATCTTTCTGACAAAGGCCAAAAGGTTTTGTGACAAATTATCTTGATTTTTGGAGATATTCATTTTCTCATGTATAATGATCAGAGCTGTTATCTGTTTTAAATGCATCATTAAAGCTTTTTAATGTTTTATGAGAGCTACGTTTTTGGGACTTTGCTTCTTGTTTTGTTTTCTTGGAATTTTAAGAGGGGTACGGAGGAGCCCTTCTATTTTCAGTCCTTATCAGTAGCTGCAGAGTAACTATACGGTAACTATAACAGGAGTTTGTGCTGGATGTCCGGAGCAGTGGTATCCTTGAAGCACGTATATGCATTGGTGACGTCACGTCCACCCTGAAGCCCTGCACACGCAGGGATGACTCTGGTGAGGAGAGAGGTAGATGATCACGCTACCAGTGTGGTCGTGTACCCTTCGTATCAAACCACCCCTAGGAAAGAGAAGCTTCATTCATGTACATATGAGGTATGAATAAAGGGTTAATGTGTGTGGCAAGTGAATTTGATGATGGACTTTAAATCAGGCTTCACCACTGAAGACTAGTTAATATATTTTTTTAAGTGTTTGGCTCCTTTTAACGCTCTATCAAGTGCTCTTAGTGTTTTTTTATAATGATCAGAGCCCCTGACCCAGCTGAAAAGAATCAACCTCAAAGCATGATGCTATCACCACCATGATTCAAAGTTGATGTGATGTTCCTTGGATGATGAGCATAATTTTTGTTTTTTTACCAAACATATCTTTTACAATTAAGGGTTGTCATGTTCCTTGTTCAGAGGAGAATTGCCTGGTATTTCGGGGCTGGACTGACCATGTCGGCGGGATCAGACTGATATACTACAGGAAAGTTTTCCTCTGTGAAAAGCACAATTGGGCAGAAAGAAGCTACTACCAGGTGGCAACCGGGCCATAGAACAAGCTATTGATGCTGCTGTTCGTTCCTGGCAGACTGCTTCTCATTCTGTTTTGCATATGTAAATATGACCCTGGGGATAGTCTCCCTAAGGGTGATGGGGGAAACCAGACGTGGACTCCTTGCCCAATGTGCTTAGAGGGATATGGCTGCACCTCACTGACGAGGCCCAAAGGAGGCCGAAACGATCGTCTGGGGTTGTCATGTTCCTTGTTCAGAGGAGAATTGCCTGGTATTTCGGGGCTGGACTGACCATGTCGGCGGGATCAGACTGATATACTACAGGAAAGTTTTCCTCTGTGAAAAGCACAATTGGGCAGAAAGAAGCTACTACCAGGTGGCAACCGGGCCATAGAACAAGCTATTGATGCTGCTGTTCGTTCCTGGCAGACTGCTTCTCATTCTGTTTTGCACTTTTACAATTAAGGCCAGAAAAGTTAAATTTTTGTCTCGTCAGACCATAACACATTTTCCCATATTGTTTGGAGTGTCTAAATGAATGTTTTGTCATAATTTAGATGGACTTTGATGTTTGTTTTTGTAAGAAAGGGTTTTCCTCTTGTCACCCTTCCCCATAGCCCAGGCTTTTGCTTAATGTGAGAGATGGCAATAACATGCAAGGAGTGACTGGTACCTGCCAGAAATTCCTGAATAGTTGCTGTTAAACTCTTGGTAGGCTGCTTGATACGTTTTTTCCTCATCTTCTCATCAACTGTTGAGAGTCATCTTGATCTTTTCTGTCTCTCTGTGGGGCTGCATTTTGTCCACGTATTGTTTAATGATAGTTTTGACAATGCCCCATGGTACATCCAATGCCTTCAATATTCTATTATATCTCTCCTGATTGGTCATTTCAAGAGTTAGATCTCACAGCTTCTTTGGCACCTCTCTCAGATCATGTTTCTTCCAGTGGGATGTATCCCCAAACATTCATGCAAATCCTACAGCAATAGCTGACTTTTATCTAGGTTTAATCAGAATCACTTTCATTGATGGCCGGTGTATGCTATTTACTTACAGGCATGATTTAGAATTATGAAAGGGTGTGACGTCCTCTGCTATTAGGGTGTTGTCTTTTTTGTTTTTTATTTAAAATGTTCTTAATAATTAAAAAAAAAAAAATCTGGATTTTGCTTGTTAGAAGATCACATTACAGATGGAAAAAGTTGCACATTTATATTGTTGTTATTTCTGTCTTTAAATTAAAAAAACATGCAATTTTACACAACTTCTTATATCCACTGCATGAATGTCTGCACATACACATGTACACATATAAACATATAAATACATATGTATTCAAACTGAGAAATGACAGGGAGTCCTTCAGGCTTTAGGAGAGGTCAAACAATCTTTATTGCATAGTAGCAACAACCAGATAGTACTTCACCATAGTTGCATACATCCAATGCATTTCCTGTCCATTACGGCACTTTATCAGGGTATGTAAGTCTAGGACCTTCTCCTTGTAAAGTAAATACACATATATACACATACAAATATATTCAAATATTCACATTTACACTTTACTTCAGGTCTCAGGTTGCGCTAAATTTTTAAAGTTTCAACTAGTAATATGAGCAATGTTTAGCATGGTTGCAAAATCCATGGAAAGTATAGGACATGATAAAGAGATGTCGGCCTCTCTGGTAATTTCTCTTTACCATGGAATTGTAATACTAATCCTAGCATGGTCCTAAAATATTGATAGCACACTCTGCACTATCAATAGTGCTCCACTTGTAATCTAGACCATTGTTGGCATGTTTTTTGAGGGATCATTATCCCTCTTGGTATAGGCCGATAAAAGGCCTCAGCCACAAATTACTTTTTTTTACTGAAAAACTCCTGAAAACATGTGTTTACAGTGTGTAAGAAAAATAATAATTGACATGTTAAAATTAACCATTCATGTTAATAAACCACAGCGAAATGTAGTAGTCAATAATAAAGCTGTATCAACTGCGCATTACGGGTATAGTGGGTATCGGTGTTCCCTCCAAGGCCATATTTTGTAAGCGGCCTAGCAGTAAAACAGTTAATTAGTGAACCACACCCTGCAGTTAGCAAACAATACACAATGCAGACAGATTATATATATATATATATATATATATATATATATATATATATATATATATATTATTATTATTATTTTTATTTTTTTTAAAGCAAAAATAACATTTTTGTAAACAATTTAATACACTACAGCAGGTAAAATGGATCACTGGGAACAATTTAAAGGGGAAAAATGTTCTGGGTAAACTGTTTCTTTAATGAGAAGAAATTGTACTTTCACAATTTACTGTGTGTGAATGGTATGCACTTCTGGTCTTGCATGTAAACTGCGACTGATCCAATCATCAGTACTAGTCACATAACCCAGCTGCGTGTCTAGTGTTGCTGATTGGATCAGCAGCAGTTTCTGCTTGGGACCAACAGTGCTCTGTGGGTCCCAAGTGGGACTTTAATTATGTGATTAAGCCCTTGTTAAGTGGTTAAACACATAACATTACATGTTGCTAGTGTTAAAATGACATACTCTATCAGGTTAGAGCATGTTATTTTAACATTACAGGGGCCCTTTAACTAAATAGCAATAGTGTAAGAACTACATTTCTAGATGTTGCACTCAAGATTTCTGTTTTCTCACATTTCTAGTATGAGATATCACATAGATGGCTAAACAAATACATTTACATATGTAAATTTAGGAATGCCCACTTGCGAATAAATAAACAAGAAGGGTGCAAACAAGATTTAATGGGGCCGATTTATTAAAGTGCAAGTGGACATGATATGATGTAGCGTATCATTTACGCCACACATTGATAAATGCCGACAGCATATGTGAACTACTTGTGCAATGTCGCCCCCTGCAGAAATGCGGCCGCTAGCAAGGGGTGTCAATCAGCTTGATTTTGTAGGATCGGGCGGATTGAAGACTGCAGCCTCAGAGGCAGCGGACAAGTTATGGAGCAGCAGTATTTAGACCACTGCTTCATAACTGCTGTTTCCGGCGAGCCTGAAGACCCTTGTTAAATCTATCCCAAAGAATCTAAACTTTTATTCCATAATTTCATCCAAAATGCTCATGTGCAATGTAACTGTTTAATTCCAAAATGTCTTGGAACACTCAACAATACGGTAAGTCAAAAAGGTTGGTTTGGAACTTTAGTAAGCACTTCTAGCTGTTTTATTTGACATGCGAAAAGTGGTCCCAAGAACCCTGTCAAAATGTTTTAAGATAATTAATGGTGATCACCTTGAACAGGATTGTCCCATGTTATGCAGAATAACTTTTTTGGCAAGTTGAAAATGCATTTTGGGTCTAAAAAAGACTGGAAAATCCATCACTGTGATTCGCTTGGGTTCAAACAGTGCTTATTGGGGTCTGAAAATCCACCAATAAAGAACAATAGACAATAGATTTTGGTCAACCTGATTAATGTAGAAACAGTGTGCCTTTGCACTAAACTATTTCAGTTTGCATCCTGTGCTAATAATTTTGCGCATAGTCAAATAATACATGATTGTGCTGCAATTATTGATTAATTACCCACTGATAGCTTACGGGTCAAGAATGCGCCATCATCTGGGATTTAATAACCTTTAATATATAATACCAAGTGAGTTGTAATCATAGCGTTATTTTCTTCTCTGTTTATACAAAATTGAATGAAAGCAATGACAGGCACACCAATTGCAAGCATATTTTATTCATATTTTACTATAATGTAATTTAACATTGTGAGGACATTGCAAGTAATATTTAAGATGCAACTTTCTGCAATGGTTATATCATATCATAAAGCATATTGCTACATCTCCTATGTACTTAGTCTGAGTATTTGATTTCAGCAAGGCAGAGAGAAAAAAGAAGTGCACACAAATAAATTCCAATAATAGGGTAATCACATCTGGCTGTTTAACAGGAATTCTTTAGTGAAGATTTTAATGCTTACAGGGCTCCATTTTAATGAAAAATATCGAGGGAATGCACTAGTACGTTGCTACTGAAAGTATCTCATAAAGACCTTGTAACAACCATAAGCTATGACTGTGAATTTGGTTTAATTCAAAATAGATGAAAACTGTCTATCATTATAGTTTCCTGATTGTTATCCTTGCCAAGTTAATTAATATACAGTGCGGCTGAGTTCTACACTGCAGCAATTTTAGAATTAGAAACACATTCTCGTTTTCCCCCAAAGTATGGATTTCAACTGGAAAAGATTAAAACATTTCTATATGTTTTCCTTGCCAAACTCAAGTGTAAAACAGTATAAAGAAATAAAAAAAGGCCATGGCTTCTCATCTAAACAAGCAGAAACATCATTGCATCTTCAATTGAACATTTGGGCTGTTGTAGCATGTGGCAAGGGTATAATTGCTTGCAATCTGTAAAAGCAGAACAAACGTCAATAAGGTTATTATTCCTCTGTTGAATTACTTCTAAAAGGTTTTGGGACACCTACAATTGACTATAATTTGGTGATGCTGTAGATAAATGTTAAAGGTTGTTGTTATATTGTCTTCTGTTTGCACTCTTTCTTAACCTCTGTGTAACAGTTTCTTCCATCAATAAAAGGGTTAAGAGACTTCACAATATCTGTTACATTGATTCTTTTCATTTTTGCTTTATTTGTTGATAAACAGGAAAGATTTAAATAAAAGCTTGGTCTATTTTGAATTCAGCCGTGCCAATTTTTAAGTTCATTAAGGGCCAGATTATGAGTGGAGTGCAAAGTTGCACTTTTGCAAACATGATTTTTGCATTACACTTGTAATTGTGCACTGGTATTTGAAGTGGCCCACAATACAAACTCGAGCTTGTGTTCGTATTTTATGGAAGCTTTGCGTTCAAAAGAGCGCGCTTCCATAGGCTCAAATGGGAGCCTCATTCTCATGCGAAATGAAACTCAAATCCAAAGTGAGAAAATTAAAATATATATTTAATAAAAGCAAAGGACATGAAAACAAACTACATCATTAATGGCTAATCACTTAATAGACAATGTCAGTCTGGGTAGGACTCTAAGGGGCCAATTTAACATTGTGCGGGCGGACATGATCCATTTATCATTGCACAAGCATTTCTCATGAAATGCTTGTGCAATACCGCCCCCTGCACATTTGGAGCCAATAAGCCGCTAGCAGAGAGTGTCAATCATCCCGATCGTATCTGATCGGGATAATTGTTATCCGCCACCTCAGAGGTGGCGGACGAATTAAGGAGCAGCGGTCTTAAGACCACTGCTTCTTAACTCTTGTTTCCAGCAAGCCTGAAGGCTCGTGCGGGAACTGCAGCATACGGGGCATGATAAATCGGCCCTAAGGCTGAATAATGATTGGATAGACAGTCCCTCGGCACAAAGGGTATAAGATTGTATGTGACCAACAGATGGATTAGACTTATGAATATTAGTAAACATAAGTAACAAGTACCTGATAATGATGCATTATGTAGCCTTCTGGAAGAGACAGCAGCAGAATAGTAGGCTTGCAAGCTGTGTCATGCACACATGAACAAGAACCAAGGTACCAACCAGATGACATAGTAAGGTCAAAGAAATGCAAAAAGGTTATGTTTCTTAACATCAGTAAAAATCATGAATTGTTTTGCACCCATGGAAAAACTCAACAAACCGGCACACTGATGCAATTTTACAGCAAAAATTATATGACACCAGAAAACAGCATCATGAAAATGCAATTAAAAAACAAAGTGAAAATAAGATACAGCCATAAAGCTGTGGAAAATAAGTTGTGATAAAATGATGCCAATGTAAACAAAAGTGTGAAACACATAACAAATATAGTCCATGTAGAAGACTGCTACATCAATGCTAATATATAAGATTAAATCATGAGTTAAAGTTTATTGTTTTCATAAATTGCTTCAGCATTAGTACTGCTACCTTGGGGTCATCATGTACCTTTTTTGTTTTCATTTAGATCAGCAAAGTGAATCACATATTTTACTACAAAAAACACAAAATACACTTTCTCTCTCTCTCTGCTCAATACCCCTTAACCCTTTCTCTCCCATACTGTAGGTAACGGAAAAATGTTAAGTTCTCAAAGAATAATTAAACATATTGCTCCAGATTACAAATGTTGCTATTTAGCACTTTTGCTTGTGAACAAAAAAGGCTAGAAGTAAACTTTAAATGCATGTGCATTTGCGCACATATTACAAGATAAAAGTAAAAGGTTTGCGTGAGCGAAATCAAAGCGTGCTAACTTCAGGGGTTCGGCTATTGCAACGCATTCACCTCATATACTTCATTGGAGTGCATTATGAAAAAAAAAAATACAACAACCGCATTAGACCAAGTCCAATGAACCAGACATGAGTTATTCATATTTCACATTCCAATGCTCTTCACATAGAAGAAAATATTATTTTTATATTAAAAAAGGTATGTGTGTATATATATATACAGTATATATATATATATATATATATATATATATATATATATATATATATATATATATATATATATATGAAATTATTAAATGCCCAAAACCTGTGTATCAGTGGGACCAGTCAACATCAATTCCACTTGGTCCAATTCCACAACAAACATTACCCAGCAATGCCTAAATCCATGGTGTGCTTACTAAGGTGTCCAATGATGATAGTACTAAGTTAAAATATGAGTACTTACTTAAAATTGGCTTGCTTGTTCAGTTGTTCTCGTACATTTTGTAAGGTGCTACTGTATATGGGCCTGTTTTTAAATACACACTCACACACTTAAAGTACTATATATCAAATGGATAGTCAAAATGTTTGTACAATAATGGGAATCTCTGTTCTAAGCTTAGGGAGGTCATTTTGTAAATGCATTACATTATCTACTGCTGCTCATTCCAGGGAAATCTCAGTGTCAGTCACATCAGGTTCTCCAGAAAAATCAGATTTTCATAGGATCCAAAACAATAGCTTACGTTCAGACAGGAAATTGGATTGTGAGCATTTCCTGTAATTGCACAATGTGATAAACGATGGTGCATGTGATTGGAAGCTCAGCTGTCTAATTGCTGATTATTTACAACTAGTCCTAAAGCCCGTGCACACTTGCCATTTTTTGTAGTACAGCGGTCCCACCCCTTGCTCTCTCTCTTCCCCCTCTCTTTTGCTCTCTCTCCTCCTCTCTTTTGCTCTCTCTCCCCCCTCTCTTTTGCGCTGTCTCTCTCCCCCTCTCTCTTGTGCTCTCTCTCTCCCCTCTCTTTTGTGCTCTCTTTTGCTCTCTCTCCCCTCTCTCTTTTGCTCTCTCTCCCCCTCGCTTTTGATCTCTCTCTCTCCCCTCTCTTTTGCTCTCTCCCCCCTCTCTTTTGCTCTCTCCCCCTCTCTTTTGCTATCTCCCCCCTCTCTTTTGCTCTCTCTCCCCCTCTTTTGCTTTCTCTCTCCCCCCTCTTTTGCTTTCTCTCTCCCCCCTATTTTTCTCTCTCTCCCCTCTCTTTTTTGCTCTCTTTCCCCCTCTCTTTTGCTCTCTCTACCCCCTCTCTTTTTTTCTCCCCTCTCCTTTGCTCTCTCTCCCCCCTCTCCCTTGCTCTCTCTCCCCACTCTCCTTTGCTCTCTCTCCTCCTTCTCCTTTGCTCTCTCTCCCCCTTCTATTTTGCTCTCTCTCCCCCACTACATTGCTCTCTCTCCGCTCTCTACTTTGCTCTCTCTCCCCCTCTACTTTGCTCTCTCTCCCCTCTCTCTTTTGCTCTCCCTCCCCCTCTCCTTTGCTCTCTCTCCCCACTCTCCTTTACTCTCTCTCCTCCCTCTCCTTTGCTCTCTCTCCCCCTTCTATTTTGCTCTCTCTCCCCCCACTCCTTTGCTCAGTGACGTGCAGTAATAGGAGGCAGGGGAGGCAGTGCCTACCCTGTCCAATGAGGGGAAAAAAGATTTTTATTCATATTTATTTAAAAAAAAAAGTGTTTGTTTCTTCATTCTTTTTTTGGCCACGCCCACCATCGCCCGGGTACCTCCCCTACCCCATGGGATTACTCATTATGTTATGTTACTGCGCTTTGCGCATGCGCTGTGCAAATATTCAGCATCCATATTCCATTGTTGCACAATTAGGAGGCAGTGAGCCGGTCCGCTGCCCTCCATTAATTGCGCAACATGGATCTGGAGCTGCGCCACCCACTGGTGACTTGCCTGGCCCTGATACAAGCTCCAATGGAGGCGGTTCTCAAAACCGCCTCCATGATGAGCTAGGTCACCTCAGCCAATCAGAGCTTCAGCAGCACTGCGGGGAGGCGTGCCTGCTGGGCTGCTGATTGACAGGTGTGGGCCATGTGACCATTTTGACGTTGCGCGCGCTGACAGATCGACTGGCGGGAAGAGTAGACTCAGTAGTGGAGGGAGCTGCTGCTGAGAGAGTCTCTGCGTGCGTGTGCCCGACCGGACCTTGCTGCCTAGCTAGCTAGACTGTGTGGACGCTGGAGGAGGTGCTGCCAGTTCCTGCCCACTGCCTGGAGGAGACTGAGGAGTCAGACTCAGGACTAGGAGTCACCGTGTAGTCAGTGACAGTCTACTAAGGTAAGGTACACATTGCCGATACTTCCCGCTACAATAGTACTTATTAATAAAATTACAAAGAGCACTCAGTCAGCACAATCTTACAGAGGCATCTTAGCGCACACGGCTTTTAACAGTGTACAACAAGCTAGGAACTTCAGTTTTTATTTTTTAAATGATGCAGGAAATTTTGTTGGCTTCCGTTATTAGATGCAGCACCAGTGGTAGATCAAGGGTGGGGGCAGGGCAACAAGAACCCCTGATAGCCGAGACTGCACTATTAGCTCACCGTAAAGCTATCTGATATGACAGTGATGCTTCCCAGCCCCTTCTCAGTGAGTCCTGCGTTGCCAGAGAGGAAATGGAGCTGCAGATAATGAATTTAGCTTCAGCTGTACAGCGTAGAGAAAGATTAGCATAAAGATGAAATGCTGAACGGCTACAAGTAAAAGACAGTGGATCATGTTAGAGGAGTGGGGGACAATAACTTCAGCTTGCAACAAGAGGTTAATTAGAGAAGTAGTATTAGCCTTATACTACTGCTCTAATTAACCTCTTGTTCCAAGCTGCAGTTATTGTCCCCCACTCCTCCTCTAACATGATCCACTGTCTTTTACTTGTAGCCGTTCAGCATTTCATCTTTATGCTAATCTCTACACTGAACAGCTGAAGCTAAAGATCATATGTGCAATGCCTATAAAATTAGGCATCCTGGAAATTGTGTCTCATGTTTACAATATTTTGCTTCAGATCAGCACCACTGCTTAAAGGGACATTCAACACCCGCTATAACATAATTTCATGTTGTGTAAACAGAATCCAAAATCCGCCTGCACCACATCCCTGCCTTGTTTCTATATATAACGTCCAAGTAATCCTCATCGTTATAGCTTACCGTACTAACTAAATATGGCCGCCTAACTCCTCCCATTCATGCTTCTTCCCCATCACTCATCCCCTTCAGGCACGTTCATGTTATTTTCAGATGACGCTCTTCCTACGTCATCGCGCATTCGCATTTATTACCGAGTGCGATCGTAATTACAAGAGCTGTAGGAGTCTTCTATTGCGGTCCGTGAACGTGCTTTCATTTTCAGTCCGAGGAATGGATCATGATTGGCTGATCCTTTCAAAAAGAAGGTCCCTACGTAACGGTGGGGGGAGTTAGGCAGCCATATTAACACAAGAAACTAGAAGGTATCGTACAAGATTAAGAGGTTAAGGAAGCAAGTAAGAGAAAGGGGGTACGTTGCAGGTGGATATTCGGTTTTAATTTTTTTATATAGGATTATGTTATGTCGAGTGTTGAGTGTCCCTTTAACTCAGGAAGTAACCTGAATGAACTCCTCCCTCCGGTCTGCACAGAACACACACTGATCTTCTCCCTGTCCCTTTACAGAAGCTATGTGTAAATATTTGCTGAGCAGTTATTTTAACTAAGAGGTCAGTACTCAGTGTCTGCCTGTGAGTGTGACAGAAAACGTTTGAGACAGATATGTGTATATGAGGGTGTGTGAGGTGTGTGCATGTGGAGGGGTAAGGGCTGTGTGTGAGGGAGAGCTAAGAGAGTGAGGGGGCTGTGCATGTGGAGGGGTAAGAGGGGGGGGGTGAGAGTGGTGTGTGAATGAGAGATTGCATATGTTTGTAAAGAGGAGGCTGTGTGTGAGTGAGAGGTGGACTGAGAGGGTCAGGAGGGAGGGAGAGAGAGAATGGGATTCAGAAAGATAGCTGATAGGAGCTGCCTGGTTTGAGGTTGGGTTGTGAAGGTGAGAAGGGGGCTTTGTGAGTGAGTGAGAGGGGAGCTGACAGGGTAAGGAGGGGTCTGTGTATGAGGGAGAGGGGATGACTGAGTGAGGAGAGGGCCGTTTGTGAGAGAGTGGATCTGAGAGGGTAAGGAGGGGGCTGTGTGTTAGGGAGAGGGGGATGAGAGCGTGCAGAGGGGGTTGTGTGTGGGAGAGGGTAGCTGACAGGTTAAGGAGTTGGCTGTTCATGTGTGAAGGAACCAAGAGGGTGAGGAGGGGGCTGTGTCTGCATGAAGCAGCTGAGAGGTTGTGGA
This sequence comes from Bombina bombina, assembly GCF_027579735.1. Taxonomy (NCBI): domain Eukaryota; kingdom Metazoa; phylum Chordata; class Amphibia; order Anura; family Bombinatoridae; genus Bombina; species Bombina bombina. The sequence goes on along the minus strand of NC_069504.1, from coordinate 963,535,933 downwards.
GGGGGCTGTGTGTGTGAGGGAGAGCTTAGAGAGTGAGGGGGCTGTGTGTGTGAGGGAGAGCTTAGAGAGTGAGGGGGCTGTGTGTGTGAGGGAGAGCTTAGAGAGTGAGGGGGCTGTGTGTGAAGGAGACCTTAGAGAGTGAGGGGGCTGTGTGAGAGGGAGAGCTTAGAGAGTAAGGGGGCTGTGTGTGTGAGGGGGCTGTGTGTGTGTGTGAGGGAGACCTTAGAGAGTGAGGGGGCTGTGTGTGTGAGGGAGAGCTTAGAGAGTGAGGGGGCTGTGTGTGTGAGGGAGACCTTAGAGAGTGAGGGGGCTGTGTGTGTGAGGGAGAACTTAGAGAGTGAGGGGGCTGTGTGTGTGAGGGAGACCTTAGAGAGTGAGGGGGCTGTGTGTGTGAGGGAGAGCTTAGAGAGTGAGGGGGCTGTGTGAGAGGAAGAGCTTAGAGAGTGAGGGGGCTGTGTGTGTGAGGGAGAGCTTAGAGAGTGAGGGGGCTGTGTGTGTGAGGGAGAACTTAGAGAGTGAGGGGGCTGTGTGTATGAGGGAGAGCTTAGAGAGTGAGGGGGCTGTGTGAGAGGAAGAGCTTAGAGAGTGAGGGGGCTGTGTGTGTGAGGGAGAGCTTAGAGAGTGAGGGGGCTGTGTGTGTGAGGGAGAGCTTAGAGAGTGAGGGGGCTGTGTGTGTGAGGGAGAGCTTAGAGAGTGAGGGGGCTGTGTGTGTAAGGAAGAGCTTAGAGAGTGAGGGGGCTGTGTGTGTGAGGGAGAGCTTAGAGAGTGAGGGGGCTGTGTGTGTAAGGAAGAGCTTAGAGAGTGAGGGGGCTGTGTGTGTGAGGGAGAGCTTTGAGAGTGAGGGGGCTGTGTGTGTAAGGAAGAGCTTAGAGAGTGAGGGGGCTGTGTGTGTGAGGGAGAGCTTAGATAATGAGGGGGCTGTGTGTGTGAGGGAGAGCTTAGAGAGTGAGGGGGCTGTGTGTGTGAGGGAGAGCTTAGAGAGTGAGGGGGCTGTGTGTGTAAGGAAGAGCTTAGAGAGTGAGGGGGCTGTGTGTGTGAGGGAGAGCTTAGAGAGTGAGGGGGTTGTGTGTGTAAGGAAGAGCTTAGAGAGTGAGGGGGCTGTGTGTGTGAGGGAGAGCTTAGATAGTGAGGGGGCTGTGTGTGTAAGGAAGAGCTTAGAGAGTGAGGGGGCTGTGTGTGTGAGGGAGAGCTTAGAGAGTGAGGGGGCTGTGTGTGTAAGGAAGAGCTTAGAGAGTGAGGGGGCTGTGTGTGTGAGGGAGAGCTTAGAGAGTGAGGGGGCTGTGTGAGAGGGAGAGCTTAGAGAGTGAGGGGGCTGTGTGTGTGAGGGAGACCTTAGAGAGTGAGGGGGCTGTGTGTGTGAGGGAGAACTTAGAGAGTGAGGGTGTGTGTGAGGGAGAGCTTAGAGAGTGAGGGGGCTGTGTGTGTGAGGGAGAGCTTAGAGAGTGAGGGGGCTGTGTGTGTGAGGGAGACATTAGAGAGTGAGGGGGCTGTGTGTGTGAGGGAGAGCTTAGAGAGTGAGGGGGATGTGTGTGTGAGGGAGAGCTTAGAGAGTGAGGGGGCTGTGTGTGTGAGGGAGAGCTTAGAGAGTGAGGGGGCTGTGTGTGTGAGGGAGAGCTTAGAGAGTGAGGGGGCTGTGTGTGTGAGGGAGAGCTTAGAGAGTGAGGGGGCTGTGTGTGTGAGGGAGAGCTTAGAGAGTGAGGGGGCTGTGTGTGTGAGGGAGAGCTTAGAGAGTGAGGGTGTGTGTGAGGGAGAGCTTAGAGAGTGAGGGGGCTGTGTGTGAGGGAGAGCTTAGAGAGTGAGGGGGCTGTGTGTGTGAGGGAGAGCTTAGAGAGTGAGGGGGCTGTGTGAGAGGAAGAGCTTAGAGAGTGAGGGGGCTGTGTGTGTGAGGGAGAGCTTAGAGAGTTAGGGGGCTGTGTGTGAGGGAGAGCTTAGAGAGTGAGGGGGCTGTGTGTGAGAGGGAGAGCTTAGAGAGTGAGGGGGCTGTGTGTGTGAGGGAGACCTTAGAGAGTGAGGGGGCTGTGTGTGTGAGGGAGACCTTAGAGAGTGAGGGGGCTGTGTGTGTGAGGGAGAGCTTAGAGAGTGAGGGGGCTGTGTGTGTGAGGGAGAGCTTAGAGAGTGAGGGGGCTGTGTGTGTGAGGGAGAGCTTAGAGAGTGAGGGGGCTGTGTGTGTGAGGGAGAGCTTAGAGAGTGAGGGGGCTGTGTGTGTGAGGGAGAGCTTAGAGAGTGAGGGGGCTGTGTGTGAGGGATACCTTAGAGAGTGAGGGGGCTGTGTGTGTGAGGGAGACCTTAGAGAGTGAGGGGGCTGTGTGTGTGAGGGAGAGCTTAGAGAGTGAGGGGGCTGTGTGTGTGAGGGAGAGCTTAGAGAGTGAGGGGGCTGTGTTTGAGGGAGAGCTTAGAGAGTGAGGGGGCTGTGTGTGTGAGGGAGAGCTTAGAGAGTGAGGGGGGCTGTGTGTGAGGGAGACCTTAGAGAGTGAGGGGGGTTGTGTGTGTGAGGGAGAGCTTAGAGAGTGAGGGGGATGTGTGTGTGAGGGAGAGCTTAGAGAGTGAGGGGGGTTGTGTGTGTGAGGGAGAGCTTAGAGAGTGAGGGGGCTGTGTGTGTGAGGGAGAGCTTAGAGAGTGAGGGGCTGTGTGTGTGAGGGAGAGCTTAGAGAGTGAGGGGGCTGTGTGTGTGAGGGAGAGCTTAGAGAGTGAGGGGGCTGTGTGTGTGAGGGAGAGCTTAGAGAGTGAGGGGGGTTGTGTGTGTGAGGGAGAGCTTAGAGAGTGAGGGGGCTGTGTGTGTGAGGGAGAGCTTAGAGAGTGAGGGGCTGTGTGTGTGAGGGAGAGCTTAGAGAGTGAGGGGGCTGTGTGTGAGGGAGAGCTTAGAGAGTGAGGGGGCTGTGTGTGTGAGGGAGATGCTCTGGTATGTTCCACAGTCCACTTCCCAACTTCTCTGGCAGTTTAATAAATATATGTTAAAATGAGCAGCCATCTTGCAGCCATCTTGTGATTTAGTGCTTATTTGCTTAATAAATGTATTTTGTGTTTGACAAGGTCAGTATTGTAACTTACTAAATATATTTAAATTATAAATATATTTTAATGAGCAGCCATTTTGTGATTTTGTGCTTATTTGCTTAATAAATGTAACTTACAACACTGACCAGGTCATACACAAAATACATTTATTAATCAAAACTTGCAAGTTGCTATGCTATGGTATGTTTGTTGAAAATCAGATCTAAATATGCTCATTAGCTACTGAGCATATTTAGATATTTTTTCCAACAAAGGATATCTGATTTTCTTCATTCTTTTGATATCCTTTGTTGAAAAGCATATCTAAATACACCCAGTAGCTACTAAGCATATTTAGATATGCTTTTCAACAAAGGATATCAAAATAATGAAGAAAATCATATATCCTTTGTTGAAAATCATATCTAAATATGCTCAGTAGCTAATGAGCATATTTAGATCTGAGTTTCTTCATTCTTTTGATATCCTTTGTTGAAAAGCATATCTAAATATGCTCATAGCTACTGAGCATATTTAGATATGATTTTCAACAAAGGATATATGATTTTCTTCATTCTTTTGATATCCTTTGTTGGAAAGGATATCTAAATACGCTCAGTAGCTACTAAGCAAATTTAGATATGCTTTTCAACAAAGGATATCTAAAGAATGAAGGCGTATCCGATTGCTAGCCACTGCCTCACCAGCCTCTGAAGTCACCGCACATCACTGACTTTGCTCTCTCTCCCCCCTCTACTTTGCTCTCTCTCCCCCCTCTACTTTGCTCTCTCTCCCCTCTCTCTTTTGCTCTCCCTCCCCCTCTCCTTTGCTCTCTCCCCCCCTCTCTTTTGCTCTCTTTCTCTCTCCCCCTTTCTTTTGCTCTCTCTCCCGTCTCTCTTTTGCTCTCTCCCCCTCTCTTTTGCTCTCTCCCCCTCTCTTTTTTCTCTCTCTCTCCTCTGTTGCTTTCTCTCCCCCACATATTTTGCTCTCTCCCCTCTCTTTTTGCCCCCTCTCCCCCTCTCTTTTGCTCTCTCTCCCCCTCTATTTTGCTCTCCCCTCTATACGTTGCTCTTGCTCGCCCCTCTCCTTTGCTCTCTCTCCCCTCTCTCTATTGCTCTCTCTCCCCCCTCTCCTTTGCTCTCTCTCCCCCCCCCTCTCCTTTGCTCTCTCTCCCCCCTCTCCTTTGCTCTCTCGTCCCCTCTCCTTTGCTCTCTCCCCCCCCCTCTCTTTTGCTCTCCCCTCTCTCCTTTGCTCTCCCCTCTCTCCTTTGCTCTCTCTCGCCCCTCTGCTTTGCTCTCTCCCCCTCTCTCATTTGCTCTCTCTCCCCCTCTCTTTTGCTCTCTCTCCCCTCTCTTTTGCTCTTTCTCCCCTTTCTTTTGCTTTCTCCCCCTCTCTTTAACTCTCTCTCCACCCTCTCTTTCTCTCTTCCCCCTCTCTTTAGCTCTCTCTCCCCCTCTCTTTCTCTCTCCCCCTCTCTTTTGCTCTCTCTCCCCTCTCTTTTGCTCTCTCTCCCCTTTCTTTTGCATTTTCTCCCCTCTCTTTAACTCTCTCTCTCTCCCTTCTCTTTAACTCTCTCTCCCCCTCTCTTTTGCTCTCTTTCTCTCTCCCCCTCTCTTTAGCTCTCCTCCCCTCTATTTTACCCCCTCTTCCCCCTCTCTTTTGCCCCCTCTTCCCCCTCTCTTTTGCCCCCTCTTTTGCCCCATGTATTTTTCCCCTGTCTTTGTCACTCTCAGGCCAAACCCTCTCCCGGTCAGCCACCCCCACTCCCGGTCCCACCACGCCCCCATAGCTGCACTACGGGCCGGTCACGCCCCCTCACCATGCCTGCTCCACCTGGCCACAACCACTACCATGCCGATCTGATCTGAAGTTGATCCTAAAGACCAGGTATGTTTGTCCTTGTGCAGTCTCTACTGCGCATGACTGCATCTGACAAACATACCTGGCCTTTTATTATATAGGATGTTTTGCTGCTCTGATTAAAATTGGGGGAACATGTGGTAGTTCTAAGAAAATCATCCTTATGTTAAGTGGTCACATGGCTCTTGCTTCACTAGGTCCATTTACTTCTACTCCTTTATTAATTACACTGTCAGTTCTAATTGTATTGTACAACACAGGGGAAGAGATGGGACAAATGGCCACCTGATAAAGTTTTGATGGCTTGTAAATATTTCTGTGTACTCCCATAGCACAAACGCCACCCATATTGCCTAAACTCTACAGACCACCCAAATCATTTGCATGATCACTACACCCTCTAGCCCAGATGATCAAAAGTACTATGAGGTGGCAAAATATTCGAAGGGATCCGCCGATATGTTGAACAAGCCTGTTGAAATATTCCAAGCTCTCGACATAGCAGCATCGCTGAGAGGTGTTTACTATACATAGTGAAAAAATAGGGAGCACCCTCTAAAAACATATAATAAAAGGTGCAATAAGGTCATAAAGTGTCCTCTAAACCATAGGACAATGCAAAGTCAATACAAATTATGTCAAAAGTTTATCATAAATCCAGGCCCAGGCTGGGGGATGTGGTCCAGCTCCCAGAATCAGCAATCTGTAGGTTACAAAAATAGACAGGGGTACCCCATGGCCTAGTAGTTCCAGATGAAGGAAATTTGCATAATAATATTAGTATATACAGTCAACAGAAGAAATTGGTGCAAATGAGGCAGACTGAAATTTCACAGTCATCCAGCAGACTGTACTCTCACAATACACTAGCAATGCCAGAAACAATCTTCTGGTAATCCCTCTCCAAGTGAGGAGTGGGTATATCAAACTAAGAGTATATATAGAAAGTGTAAGGTTTAAAAACTTTTTTAAATAATGTAAACAAGCAACGTTTGTCTCAGCTCCAACGGCTGTGTCATCAGAATTGCAAAACCATAGCGTTGTGTAATCTGGCTCCTCTGGATCCGATGTTGGGCCCTCTTCTTCCCGGTTCCTGTGGCTGGGGGCACAACTTTGCGGCGACAAAGGCAGACTTCGGCGGGCTCTTCCGCTGCCTCCGCTCAGCAATCTTCTTCCTCGTCAGGTCAATCTTCATCCAGGGACCAGGGGCCCATCTTGATTTGAATCAGCCAATAAATTTAAATTCTTATTATGCTTTTCTATTGGATGATCAGAATTTAAATTTAAAATTGTTCTTGCTATTGGCTGTTTTAAATAAGCCAATAGGGATTGACTGAATTAAAATCAGCCAATCTGAATTTAAGTGGTACACATATATCGGGGTTTCTGCTCTCCCGGGATTTCAGTGTGCGGTGGTGACCGCATGAAAACCAGGCTCCGAGAAAAGAGTCGAGGAACCAAAGAATACTGTGCTGAGATGGCAGAAGGGGCCGTCCAAGTCCGCCTCCACGAACATGGGCCCCCGGCGCCTAGAGCCTGTATTATAACTTTAACGACATATCTTCATAGTTATAATGGGGAGGTGTATTATTTATAGTATAGCTTATTATAGTAAGCTATTCTTTGAAAGTAGGCAGTATGTGGGAGTTAGCATTCCAGGGGAGTGTAGTTTAAACATTATGTCAGTGTAGGCGCTATTAGGGAAATAGATGGGCATTCGGGGGGGGTGTAGGCTAGGCGTGACATACGTGTAGGAGGTCAGTGGTTGTTAGCTGGGTGGTGCAGGGGGAGTGTAGGCTACCTGTGACGTAGATGTAGGCGGTCAGTGGAAGGTAGCGATGAGGAGCAAGGGGAGTGTAGCTTAGGCATGATGTAGATATAGGCATTAAGGGGGAGTTAGCGGGGCATGCTACTGGGTGTAGCCTGCACTTTGCTTTGTACACACCAACACAAGATCGATATGTTCGAAGCAGCAAAGTGCAGGTTACAAGGAGGGCCATGTTTGTTTTGCTAGCTATCAGCTGTCGAGATTACATCGCCTGAGGTAGTTAGTGTAGCTGCAGTAAAACTTAGGCCCCCATGGCAATATTTGAAATGTGCCTACACAGAAATTATTTTTAGTTTCAGTGAGCGCACTGTCTTTGCGGTGTGGACCCACTTCAAATAGGGACCCCCGGCCGCAGAAAAATGCTGATGAGCGCCAATGTCTGCGATGTGGGTGGTGATGTCACACTTCCTTTGACTTCTATGGGAGAGACATCAACGCTCACTGGCATTGCTCGGACACGTCATGATTATGTTGATGCTTTGAATATCGGGGCCTCTGTACCATGTAATTATTTAAAAATATTGAGATTTATCCTATAATGACCTTAGAATTAAAGATAAGGTTATCTCCCACCCAGGTAAAGAACCTGAATAAATGGTAAAGCTGATCCATTATATTGAGCCAACCATTAAAGGCATAGAAAGTTCAAAAATGAAATGTGCATAGATGAACTTCAAATAGAAATAGAAGCGTTTTGCAATACACCTCCATTAGCAAAAATGCTCTAATAAAAGTTATTACTGTTTTTCTGCAGCATATGTACATATCCTGTAAGAGCCTGTGTACCAGTATTTAACACCAAACCTTCTCAGAGGGTCAGCAGTAGCTTGTATGACACAAATGATGTCTTTAATACACACTAAAGCCAGGTCTCTAAGAAGGTATAATGTTTGATTACTGGTGCACGGATGTTCACAGGATATGTGCATATGCCGCTGATAAACAGTAATAACTTTTACTAGAGGTATTTTTGTTAATGAAAGTATATTGGGAAAATGCTTCTATTTAAAACTGAAATACACCCATGCATATTTCATTGGCCATTCTGTCCCTTTAACTGCTTTAAAATTCCTATCTTTATTTAGAAAAAGCAGTGTTGAAGAGGCTAAAGAAAGAATGATTTGAAGGGATATGAAACCAAAACTTTTTCTTTCATGATTTAGATAGAGCATGCAATTTTTTTTCTTTGTTCTCTTGGTATCTTTTGTTGAAAAGCAGGGGCATAAGCCTAGTAGCCGGTCCATTTCCGGAGCACTATAGGGCAACAGTTTTGCAAGAATGTTATCCATTTGCAAGATCATTAGATGGAAGCACTATTTCCTGCCATGTAGTGCTCCAGATGCCTACCTAGGTATCTCTTTAACACAAAAAAATGAAGAAAATTTGATAATAGAAGTAAATTGGAAACCCTTTTTAAAATGACATGCTCTGTCTAAATCACACAAGAAAATGTTTGGGCTTCATATCCCTTTAAATAGAAAGCACAGTCAAAAAATGTATATAGAAACATTGCACTGTCAAAGAGGGTAACATTTTCCATATCAAACCATTCTGAAAATGCTAGTAAATGCTATAAGTACAGATGCATAACTTTTTAATCCCCTTTATATGTTTGCATGCTATGATCTCTCATGTACCCCTATTTAATAAGGTTATGTGTAACTCCTAAGTTATTATGTGTATCCCCAGTATTATTCTTCATAGTAGTTGGAGTAGCTGCTTGTTTGGTCCAGTCTCAGCTAGGCCTCTGCTTAAAGGGACAATCTAGGCCAAAATAAACTTTCATGATTCAGATAGAGCATGTCATTTTAAACAATTTTCCAATTTACTTTTATCACCAATTTTGCTTTGTTCTTTTGGTATTCTTAGTTGAAAGCTTAACCTAGGAGGTTCATATGCTAATTTCTTAGACCTTGAAGCCCACCTCTTTCAGTTTGCATTTTAACAGTTTTTCACCACTAGAGGGTGTTAGTTCACGTATTTCATATAGATAACACTGTGCTCGTGCACGAGAAGTTATCTGGGAGCAGGCACTGATTGGCTAGACTGCAAGTCTGTCAAAAGAACTGAAAAAAGGGGCAGTTTGCAGAGGCTTAGATACAAGATAATCACAGAGGTTAAAAGTATATTATTATAAATGTGTTAGTTATGCAAAACTGGGAAATGGGTAATAAAGGGAGTATCTATCTTTTAAAACAATAAAAATTCTGGTGTAGACTGTCCCTTTAAGCTTGGCCTGACATGCAAGGATGTGGGTTTGCATAGGAAAGCAATAACATTTGTCTCCATCATTAAAATGTTCCCACAGCTTTGGTTTGAAAAAATATAATATAAAAATTGGAATGTGTGCGTTATGTGCGTAACAATCAATTGCATGTTTGCACCTCTTCCCCCTTCAAGTTCAGACCATGTTTTTTTTATATATACAGGGTATATATACACATTTTATTTTCTTGAAAACACTTTCATACTGCATTTAATTATCTCCCTTACTATATTTCAAGATGTTTCTTTTATATTGCCCATTTCCGTTCTCTCAAGGGCTGACTAAGAACAAGAAAATGAAACAAATATCCAAACTAATTTGCTACTTTAAAGAAAACTAAATAACATTAGTTTTTAAGGGTTAAATTGACATGAAACCAAATTTTTTTTTTCTTTCATGATTCAGATCGAGCATGTGGTTTTTAAACAACTTTCCAGTTTACTTCTTTTAGCTATTTTGTTTAGTTACCTTGTTATCCCTTGTTGAAAAGGATACCTAGGTACGCACAGGAGCTGCTGCTTAGTGGCTGCACATATATGCCTATTATTATTGGCTCAACCAATGAGTTAATTAGCTCCCAATAGTGCAATACTGCTTTTTCAACAAAGAATACAAAGAGGGTGAAGCAAATTAGATAAGAGAAGTAAATTGTAAAATTTTTTTTTTACATTATATGCTCTATCAGAATCGAGAAAGAACATTTTGGGGTTTAATGTCCCTTTAAATATGTACCTCTAGCATGCTGGAGAGCCGCTAATCCTGAGCCTTCTTTACTTATTCCCGGGCTTCTGCAACACAGGTTCAGGGTTCTACCACACTAAGGGATAAATTACGAGTGGAGCGCTAACTAATCAAGTTAGTGCACATGAAAACATAGTATTCTTAAGGTGCGTTACTGAAATATTACATAAAAATATTAAAATAGATGAAAAAAAAATATTTAAAATATTTAAACATACTGTGAAATATATAGATATATTCTATGGATTATTTAGAATATTTTACAGTATGTTTAATAATTTTAGTGGTAAGTATAAGGTTAGTTGCATACTAGTATGGCATGCTGGAAAGCCTTTACTTTACTTCATGGAAGTAACATGTCTAAAGGCTAAAAATCTATTGAATTTTATGTCTATGAAGAATGATTCAGACTAGTAGTGGGTTATTCAGCTGATCAGTAACACCATCATTACTAACCTGCTCTAAACCCATCTGCTGATTATTTCACCTGTGCACTGGTTCAGATATCATGGCCTGTTGGGGGTACTTGAGGACCACAGTTGAGAAACAATGCTTTAATGTAACTGCCTAATTTTACAACTTGATTTCACCTGCAGAAAATTATTTTTCAATCTCATCATAGAAAGTGAAAAATGTTCTGCCTCTGGTAAGATAAGACCATGAACTATATTTTTTAATTTGTGTAAAATGAGTATAAATAGTGGAACTGCATTTGCCTATATAATAAGAGTTGAATTAGTTTCTTACCTATATGTGTGTGTTGTAAAGAATGCTAATTGTCATTGTACAACCTTCTAATTTAATAGTAAATTTAAGCTATCTTTATCGAGTATGTGTTTTTCGCACGTATCATAGCCAGTGCCTCACCAACCTCTGACCTAACCGCACGTCACTGGAAGAAAGGTGTTTAGATCAAAAATGTTCAGAGTCTGCTTTGTGTTTGTTGTCTTGATCAGCAACTTGTGTTTAAAACAGGAGTAACAAAGTACAAATTGAAACGTGAGTGAAGCACTCTTTTGGTTTAGCAGCTGTGAGAGAAATAAGAACGTTTTTGTATAGATATAACATTTTAAGCATCCAGATAAAAAGTGCTAGACAATATAACTTTGGCACAAAAATTAGAAGTCATTTTAGAAGAGAAACTTCTAAATATGGTTATGAGATGCTAAAAGTAAGACTGTATTATTTTAACAGAAAATCAAAAGATTGGAGTGATTGTGCTATCCATAAAATCTGGATGACACATAAAAAATTGCCTTTGTGTTTTTAGTAATAGAGCACCTCACTCATAATTCAGATTCTCTCAGTTATCTTAGCCTTTACATTGAAAAAGATAAAACAATGTAAAAGCACCAGTCGCACGATGGAACCATTTATCCTTGTATAAAAATGCCACCGATAATACATACTCATATCTCGCTTTAGGCACAAAACATGTAAACCATTGTCTGACAGATAATCTTTTGCCTAAGGATTGAGAAACAAATTTAATTTTTTTTTTAAGTTTTTGCTTAAAAAAAAGTTTTTGGCATTTTCATCTGCAAAATTGTTCTGTCATATTTTTCAATAAAACACCTAACCTTACGGGATGGTTCTTGGTTTCTTATATCATTTCTGTTGACTGCTGCAAGAAGATCCATAATTCACTGAGAAAGTGGATATCCATATTTCTCCTAAGCTGCTATAGAAGTAACAGAGCTGTATGTTTAACGTTACAGTTTGAGCATGTTAGTTTGTATCACAATGGGCTTTTTATTAAAATGTAAAAATGCAATGCTTTATTTTATTTTTGTCAAGTTTTGTAAACGCTGTTAATGAGATGACAATAATTAAGGCTGTCCTATCCTCAGAGTCAATACAGTTACTGTTCCATTGATATGTATGCACTAATACAACTATTACAATACTAATACAACAGTATATGAAATCATTTTGAGGTTTATGCACTAAGGCTTAGATTACAAGTGAAGCACAAAAATAGCGCTATTGAGAGCTAACACTGCTCAAGTTAAATCAGTAGCACTATTATTCTTGAATTCATAGTACAAGTTGAAAGTAAAATGTTATTGCTCGAGTAAAAGCTTCAGGCACACTAACTGATAGCGTGGCCAAGCTAAACCCTTCTCCTTACAGACTTCCATTGCGCTCGCTACAAATATAAACAAATAAGTACATATCTGAATATATATAAGACCACTGGGAATGGTAGATAGCTCTGGTAATAGCTCAGACTCAGATAACACGAATAGAACAACGACCATCACAACGGAGTACCAAGGGGGAATGCAAACTTGCTCAAAAAACGAGAGAGGCAGAGGACCCATACCCAGAGGGGGGGCTACAAGCCACCCACCGAGACCACCCAGGAGGGGCAGGTCATTGAGGAGCTAATTATTAACCTAATCGAACACATCCTTTCAGAGGATGAAAGGAGTGTCCTGAACAAAGGCCTTTCATTCGTCCCCACATCCAAACCAGATGCCTTTGATCTGTATGTGGACGTACAACAATTCACATGATTACTAAGACTTAAAGAACATTGCGGCACCTCCAGTGAAGAAGAGACCAGGATAAAATTTAGGGAAAAAAGTACATATGACCCCAACAGCTACAACCCTTCAATAAAAACCTTCTCAAGGTTACTATGGCAGAAAAGTGAAGAGGGCTGCAACATGAATAAAGCTTATAGACACAACCTGACAACTAAATAAAGAAAAGCACTCAAAGAACTACAAGAGAACAACAAAATCGTGCTGAGGGAAGCTGACAAAGGAGGTGCCGTGGTTCTACAGGATTACGCTGACTACAGGAAAGAGGTGATGCAACAGTTGGAGGACAAGGATACCTACAGTGTACTGTATGACTGAAACTTTTTCTATGTAAAAACCTGTATAATACTGTCTACTTTGAAAATGTATACATTGTACACCTTCTACATAGGATGGGCCAATACATTAGGTCTAGTTGTACACTCATTTTTGAGATACATGGGTAGGTGCTACGTCACACCCTTAGTTGTTTTTGATCTGTTTACATACCATCCCCAATATCCTTTGTGAGTTTTTTTACCCCTCGTGTCTTTATATGTACATTTGTAGAGAGACAAATATAAGGTGGTCCACCATTATTGAATAACACTCTACTATCTAGCAATATTCCATATTGTTAAAACGACTACTCGTTAGAGTGCAATAGAATTCATATACCATAATCTGCCTGATATAGGGTGTTGATGTCATTAGACCACACCCCTTCTCATTACAGAGATGCACATCACCTAATATGCTTAATTGGTAGTAGGCTTTCGAGCCTATACAGCTTGGAGTAAGACAACATGCATAAAGAGGATGATGTAGTCAAAATACTCATTTGCCTAATAATTCTGCACTCCCTGTATATATATATACACATCTGTATATTTTAATTTTGAAACAAGCTGGAAGTGCATTATGTGCACAGCTGGACAGTGGGATGGAAGTCTACTTGCTAATAAGTAAAATGTCCCCTGTTCTGTTAATACACCCCCAAACATAAGAACAGAAAAATACTTTTTTTAAAGCAGATGTGGTTTCTATTTAGTTTTGATTTTTTTTATTTTTTTATTTTTTAAGACTGTTTACACTGTTATATTTATTAAAATAGCCTCTTTTAGATTTAACAGCGAAAATCACTTTAATATCCCTTTAAAATGTAAGAAATAGTTACAGTTAAGGAAAAAAGGAGGTCGGCAGCGACTGACATTAAAAAGTTACATTTTTTAGAAAATCCAAATTAAAAAGCAGAGGCAATCTCTAGATAAGCAGCAATTAGGACAACAATCCCAGAGCAACAGTTAAGCCCATGATTTTTCTCCTCTGGCTGTAGGGAAAATGGGAAACTCCTCCACAAATCTATGATTTACTAGTCAGCACTTATGGAACAGTGTGAAATAAAATGTGAAATTATGTGTAGTAAAAATATTTTGCATTATAATTCATTCTTGGTTTAGGTAGGAAGATAAAATACTGTGAATCAATGCAAGGTTTGCTAAGATAAAGACAGTGGCTAGCCATGTCTGCTGCAGTAAACACGTCTGGGTAGGCTTAACTAAGTTAACTGAAAAACACCTGCAGCTAAAATAGGTGTTAATGTATAATACGTTTTCACATTCATAGGTATATTAATTTATTGTAAGGCCACAGAAAAGTCTTTTAACCATAAAATGTTTTATGTCTATTTAAAGATCTACTGTTAAATGTCCATGTAACAAGTAGACACATCTGTAATAAAATATATAATTATTTGGTTATTATATTAACCTATTAGTAAAGATCAAAACTGATGTAGCGGCTCTATGTCTGCATCAAGGAGCCTCCTGGCTTTAGGAGCTTTGTTTTTCTTTATCCGTAGCATAACTAAAAAAAAAAAAGTAAAAATAAAATGCAGGAGTGGTTTGCTTAAAAAATGAGTGCAGCTTTTGTTGTGTTTTTTCCACCCTTTTTAAACAATACCACATCTGCTGTAAATTAATAATGTCAAAGTATCACTGTTCAACCTACAACTTACTGCCAGCCATCACCAGTCAGTAATAAGTAAGTAAAGGCAGCCCTTGCTAAAACAATGGTGCCCAGTCATCTGGAATGATGACTATACATTAGTGTTTAAAACTAGTACTGATTTGCATAACAATCAATCTGTCAATCATTCCAAATACTCCAAAAATAGAAGCTATGAATATTAAAACACTTGCTAAACTGAATAATTCATTTGAATATATATATATATATATATATATATATATATATATATATATATATATATATATATTAGAGTTGCATTACAGAAGAGAATTGTTGGCATTATTTTTGGATTTGGCCAAATGTAAAAACACAACAAATTTTCCATTTTTATTCAATTCGACCAAGAGCGATAAACAAATGGTAATTTAATGAAAAAACATATGAATGAACGCATGCAAAATACATATTTAGAGCTCGCTTTCATTGAGCCGTTAAAAAAGGAGCCGTAAGCTACCGAAGCAGCCTACAGCTAAAAGTAATTTACGGCTCCATTTTAGTAACAGGTTTCCATTGAAAAGGTTACCGCTTTGCAAGCGGTCGCTCTTTTCGTGTAGGTGTAAGTTAGCGTTGTGTTAACGCTTCCAGCCGATGCCCAATTTCTAAAACATTAATAGGTTACTATGGTAACCCGACCTTACACTACACTCGATTACATATACGGTGCCACATACAAGTGCGGCGCCGCATATTTTTATTGTTTTATTGTTAAAATAAAATCAAACACCTAGCGCATGCGCAATATCTACCTCTCAACCGCAACCCCCGCACCGGAATAACTAATGTATTAACCACTAATCAGCAATGCCCCCACAACGCAAACTATCTATTACATATATTAACCCCTAATCAGCAATGCCCCCACATCACAAACTATCTATTACATTTATTAACCCTTAATCTGCCATCCCCACAACGCAATCTAGCTGTTTAAACTATAAACCCCTAATCTGCAATGCATCTATTAAATCTATTAACCCCTAATCCGCAATGCCCCCACAGCGCAAAGCATCTATTTCATCTATTAACCCCTAATTTTAATTTATCTAATGGGGTTAATTTAGGGGTTGTTAGGTTAGGGAACTTAGTGATTAGTTAGGGGTCTTAGTGATTAGTTAATTGTGATGTGGGTTATTGGTGGTTTAGGGGTTAATAGATTTATTAGGTTAATTGCGATGTGGGTTATTGGTGGATTGGGGTTAACAGTTTAAAAAGCTAGATTGCATTGTGGGGGATGGTGGATTAAGGGTTAATAGATTTAATAGATACTTTGTGATGTGGGGGCATTGCGGATTAGGGGTTAATAGATTTAATAGATGCATTGGGGATTAGGGGTTTATAGTTTAAATAGCTAGATTGCGTTGTGGGGGGTGGTGGATTAGGGTTTTATAAATGTATTATAAATTGCGATGTGGGGGGGGTGGTGGATAGAGGGGTTTTGACGTGTTGGGTTAGATTTCAATGGCATAAAGGTCTCAAAAAGCACCTTTTTCTGTTTTACACCTAGTTGAGCTGGGTGTTATTTTTGGTAGTGTATCGGCAGCCTCCGTCAGTGTATTTATGGTTAGCACGGGCATTGGAAACCAGGTATTATTTAAAGATTAGCGGCTTCCTATACTTTGTATGGGACACAATAATGTTTTCCGCAGCCAGAGTGCAGTTGTCAAAATTGAGGTATAACGGGCCGTTGGAAACAGTCGATAAACGATATTGTTTCCAACAGCATATTTATCGGTTTGCGAGTACATGTAAATGGAATTACGGCTCAATGGAAGCGAGCCCTTAGTTAGCTGATCAATGAAATTAGAAAAAGCTTTTCTGCGGGTGTGAAAGGCTTCAATTTACAGTTTTACTCTATTAAATAGTGATCCAATAATGTATTTTTTTCAGTTGGGATTTCTGTGTCAGCCAATAAGTATGTAGGTTTCACTTTTGCGTTTGAAAATTCTGATGCCATTAAAAAATAAAACTGAATACACAAACAAGCACACACACACACACACACACACACACACGAATTGAGTATTCGGAAGAGAAGGTTGGGCCAATTCTCCACCCCACTTTCAGGGTGATTGAATATAAAAGATCCAGTCTGGCTTATACTGGGTTCCTTCTCACTGAGTTAATTAATCTGAGTAAGCTCACCTGGAGTGTGCTGGGGCTATAAAGGTCTTGTAAAGTCAGTAATGATTGTGATTTGTTATTGTGGAAATTAAAACGGCTGGAGTGCAATATACTGGAATAAACCAGTGTTAAACAGACTTGCTATTTTTCTGGATTATATTCTAAAAACTCACTGTTTTTTGTCGGATTTCTGCTATGAACTACAAATAAGCAGGCTGAAGGTCTTTAAAACTCAACAACAGTGTTTTCGCTAAACCCTAGTGGGCTATACTGGTAAAGTCCCAGACAGAAAGGCAGTTTGTTACTATCTATCTATCTGTCTATCTATCTATCTATCTATCTATCTATCTATCTATCTATCTCTCTATCTACCTATATAAAGTGCTGCTGTTTTCTTGTTTAAGTTTAAGATGCCATTCTCTGTAGGAAACAGGGGACAAACAAAGTTTCATTAACAAATTCTGAATGACCACATGAGTGAAAATTGAACATGTCTAACATTTATAATTAATACATTTATTACTTACATAGTTAACATCTTTAGCTACATAGAACTAGGTGGCTTCTTGGTATTAATGGATACATATTGTACCAGGAGTTTTGCTAGAATGCAAAGAGACCTGGGAGTTTAGCTTACTGGCACATTCAATCACCCCTTCAAAAAATTCATAAAAAAGTGCAATGATTTAACCTTGTATCAACCTGAGACAAAACTGCCATATTAACCGACTTGGATACCATTAACATAAAAATGAATGATTTTGCCTCCTTAGCTTACAACAACATACACTTATTTCTGATTTTACCTCCCTTCAGCAAGAAAACTTATACAGCCACATAGTTCCTAAACTGAACCAGAACAAAAGGGCATGGAATATATTGTGGAATCTTTCCTTTCAGAAAAAAACAGAATTACCACATAACTTTTGTATGCAGAATGCTAGGAAAGCAAAAAAAAAACTATGGATCGAAATTCCCAAATGGGACAGAAAACTTGTTATCTAGCAAGGATCAATATGTCAAGGAAATTGGAAAATTGCTATATATTGCTAGAGTTAAAAGACCAGATATTGACAAAGCTTTAACGAGAAGTTGCAGCTCTCTACCAACATGACACCATGTAACACTGAATCCAATATTTTTTTAGATACAGTATGTAGACTTTATTTTTTCTTTTCTTTCTACTGGTAATAAATATGGCCCTAAGTCTACAAGGAGTTACATCTTTCAGCATGGAGAAGAAATTATTAGCAGACCCTGTCAAAATCAAGTAACTACTGTCATCAACTGAAGCAAAATACTTTTATAGAAGAAATACATACATTATATCTAGCCACATGGCTGGATATGTAAAAATGGAGTATAAAGTTGACAAATACAGATTGGTAATATCACCTTCTCAAGTTTGTGCAGGGAGGAAAAAATTACTGATCTCCAAGCATCCTAGATGAGATCAAGCAACTGAAAAAAATTGAAAATTACAGAAGAAAATGGCCATTATGCAAAGACTTACGCCTAGATTTAGAGTTTTGCGGCCAAAGGGGTGCGTTAGCTACGCATGCTTTTTTCTGGCCGCATCTTTTAAATACCGCTGGTATTTAGAGTTCACAGAATGGCTGCGTTAGGCTCCAAAAAAGGAGCGTATAGCATATTTACTGCAACTTCAACTCTCGATACCAGCGGTGCTTACGGACGCGGCCAGCTTCAAAAACGTGCTCGTGCACGATTCCCCCATAGGAAACAATGGGGCTGTTTGAGCTGAAAAAAAACCTAACACCTGCAAAAAAGCAGCGTTCAGCTCCTAATGCAGCCCGATTGTTTGCTATGCGGAAACACCTCCTAAGTCTGCACCTAACACCCTAACATAAACCTCGAGTCTAAACACCCCTTACCTTACACTTATTAACCCCTAATCTGCCGCCCCCGCTATCGCTGACCCCTGCATATTATTATTAAACCCTAATCTGCCGCTCCGTACACCGCTGCCACCTACATTATAGCTATGTACCCCTAATTTGCTGCGCCTAACACCGCCGACCCCAATATTATATTTATTAACCCTAATCTGCCCCCCCTCAACGTCGCCTCCACCTGCCTACACTTATTAACCCCTAATCTGCCGAGTGGACTGCACCGCTACTATAATAAAGTTATTAACCCCTAATCCGCCTCACTCCTGCCTCAATAACCCTATAATAAATAGTCTTAACCCCTAATCTGCCCTCCCTAACATCGCCGATACCTAACTTCAATTATTAACCCCTAATCTGCCGACCGAATCTCGCCGCTACTGTAATAAATGGATTAACCCCTAAAGCTAAGTCTAACCCTAACCCTAACACCCCCCTAAGTTAAATATAATTTAAATCTAACAAAATAAATTAACTCTTATTAAATAAATTATTCCTATTTAAAGCTAAATACTTACCTGTAAAATAAGCCCTAATATAGCTACAATATAAATTATAATTATATTATAGCTATTTTAGGATTTATATTTATTTTACAGGCAACTTTGTAATTATTTTAACCAGGTACAATAGCTATTAAATAGTTAAGAACTATTTAATAGCTAAAATAGTTAAAATAATTACAAAATTACCTGTAAAATAAATCCTAACCTAAGTTACAATTAAACCTAACACTACACTATCAATAAATTAATTAAATAAAATACCTACAATTATCTACAAATAAACCTAACACTACACTATCAATAAATTAATTAAATACAATATCTACAAATAAATACAATGAAATAAACTAACTAAAGTACAAAAAATAAAAAAGAACTAAGTTACAAAAAATAAAAAAATATTTACAAACATAGAAAAATATTACAACAATTTTAAACTAATTACACCTACTCTAAGCCCCCTAATAAAATAACAAAGACCCCCAAAATAAAAAAATGCCCTACCCTATTCTAAATTAAAAAAAGTTCAAAGCTCTTTTACCTTACCAGCCCTGAAAAGGGGCCATTTGCGGGGCATGCCCCAAATAATTCAGCTCTTTTGCCTGTAAAAAAAACATACAATACCCCCCCCAACATTACAACCCACCACCCACATACCCCTAATCTAACCCAAACCCCCCTTAAATAAACCTAACACTAAGCCCCTGAAGATCTTCCTACTTTATCTTCACCATGCCAGGTTTACCGATCCGTCCGCGGAAGTCTTGATCCAAGCCTCGGAAGTGTTGATCCAAGCCCAAGTGGGGGGCTGAAGAGTGACGTCCATCCTCGGGCTGAAGTCTGGATTCATGCGGCGGCTGAAGAAATCCATCATCAGGCTGAAGTCGGAAGTCCATCATCGGGATGAAGTCTTCTATCAAGCAGCATCTTCAATCTTCTTTCTTCCGGAGTGGAGCGGAGCCATCTTCTTCCCAGCCGACGCGGATCCATCCTCTTATAATGATGCCTACTAGCCGAATGACGGTTCCTTTAAATGACGTCATCCAAGATGGCGTCCGTCGAATTCCGATTGGCTGATAGGATTCTATCAGCCAATCGGAATAAAGGTAGGAAAATTCTGATTGGCTGATGGAATTAGCCAATCAGATTGAGCTCGCATTCTATTGGCTGATCGGAACAGCCAATAGAATGTGAGCTCAATCTGATTGGCTGATAGGATCAGCCAATCGGATTGAACTTGAATCTGATTGGCTGATTCCATCAGCCAATCAGAATTTTCCTACCTTAATTCCGATTGGCTGATAGAATCCTATCAGCCAATCGGAATTCGACGGACGCCATCTTGGATGACGTCTTTTAAAGGAACCGTCATTCGGCTAGTAGGCGTCGTTAGAAGAGGATGGATCTGCGTCAGCTGGGAAGAAGATGGCTCCGCTCCGCTCCGGAAGAAAGAAGATTGAAGATGCTGCTTGATAGAAGACTTCATCCCGATGATGGACTTCCGACTTCAGCCCTATGATGGATTTCTTCAGCCGCCGCTTGGATCCAGACTTCAGCCCGAGGATGGACGTCACTCTTCAGCCCCCCGCTTGGGCTTGGATCAACACTTCCGAGGCTTGGATCAAGACTTCCGAGGATGGATCGGTGAACCTGGTATGGTGAAGATAAGGTAGGAAGATCTTCAGGGGCTTAGTGTCAGGTTTATTTAAGGGGGGTTTGGGTTAGATTAGGGGTATGTGGGTGGTGGGTTGTAATGTTGGGGGGGGGGGAATTGTATGTGTTTTTTTCACAGGCAAAAGAGCTGAATTCTTTGGGGCATGCCCCGCAAAGGGCCCTGTTCAGGGCTGGTAAGGTAAAAGAGCTTTGAACTTTTTTAATTTAGAATAGGGAAGGGCATTTTTTTATTTTGGGGGGCTTTGTTATTTTATTAGGGGGCTTAGAGTAGGTGTAATTAGTTTAAAATTGTTGTAACATTTTTCTAATGTTTGTAAATATTTTTTTATTTTTTTGTAACTTAGTTCTTTTTTATTTTTTGTACTTTAGTTAGTTTATTTCATTGTATTTATTTGTAGATATTGTATTTAATTAATTTTTTGATAGTGTAGTGTTAGGTTTAATTGTAGATAATTGTAGGTATTTTATTTAATTAATTTATTGATAGTGTAGTGTTAGGTTTAATTGTAACTTAGGTTAGGATTTATTTTACAGGTAATTTTGTAATTATTTTAACTATTTTAGCTATTAAATAGTTATTAACTATTTAATAGCTATTGTACCTGATTAAAATAAATACAAAGTTGCCTGGAAAATAAATATTAATCCTAAAATAGCTACAATATAATTATAATTTAAGTAGGTGGCAGCGACGTTGGGGGGGGGCAGATTAGGGGTTAATAAATATAATATAGGGGTCGGCTGTGTTAGGGGCAGCAGATTAGGGGTACATAGGGATAACTTAGCTGGCGGCGCTTTGCAGTTGGCAGATTAGGGGTTAATTATTGTAGGTAGCTGGCGGCGACGTTGTGGGGGGCCGGTTAGGGGTTAATAAATATAATATAGGGGTCGGCGGTGTTAGGGGCAGCAGATTAGGGGTACATAAGTATAACGTAGGTGGAGGTCGGCAGATTAGGTGTTAAAAAAAAAATAATCGAGTGGCGGCGATGTGGGGGGACCTCGGTTTAGGGGTACATAGGTAGTTTATGGGTGTTAGTGTACTTTAGAGCACAGTAGTTAAGAGCTTTATGAACCGGCGTTAGCCCAGAAAGCTCTTAACTATTGACTTTTTTCTGCAGCTGGAGTTTTGTCGTTAGATTTCCTGACTGACTCCAAATACGAGAGGGCGGTAAAAACCAGCGTTAGGAGCCTCTAACGCTGGTTTTCATGGCTACCGCCCAACTCTAAATCTAGGCGTTAGAAAGCATATTGAAAAAAACTGGAGCATATATAATTTATAATATGTGTAATTAAGCAGCCTAGACAGTAGGTGGAGCAGTAGAAATCTTAGGCCTTGATCACAATCTATTGGCTGAGGCCTTTTCAGCTATTCGTTCTGTTCCTGCATCTGCAAATGTGTTTTCGGATCTAAAAGCTAAAAGCTACTTTTTTAACTATGAACCCAAAGTGATTTTAGTGATCACAATCCATTTTTAAGTGACTTTTAAACACCTTTTCAAGTCCAGTTTTGACTTTTGAAATTGATAAGGCATTAAAAGGGCATTTCAGATATTTTACAACTATTTCAAGGCTATTAGTTTGCATATGTAAAAAACACTCTGAAATGACCACAGGAGACATTGTGGAGGTCTATTAACATACACAGTATTGATTCATTAAAGCTCTATTCATCACTGCTGTAGAGGCTGTATACAGTGGACAGAGCTCCCATTTACATATGTATAGGTTAACATACATATGTATAATGCGTTGAGTACACAATACGCTTTACAGCTAAGTGGATCTGTGGAAAAAGTCCCATCAGTACCCTACTGCCTAAAAATGTTGTGTTTTCAATATTTATTTTAATAATTAATTCCAAGTCATATTTGCAATGTTGTGTTTGTCACTAACAGTACTGGCATCTTCATAACCAGGGTTTTATCCATACCACTGCTAAACCATCTGAAATCATATTGTATGTTGGCATGATGGGCAGATTGAGCACCATTTTTCTATCTCCACTTTTAGTGGTTCCCTGGAGATTCAGTGGTGCCTTTGTGATGTGAACCAATTTCACATTGGGACTTTTGATTTTTTGACTTAAAACAAATATTCACCTAGATTACAAGTTTTGCACTATAGAGGGTGCGAAAAGAACGCAACAAAAGTTGCATTATTTCACCCTCTATAGCCCTGCCATTACGAGTTTTGACAAAGCCGGCTTGTGCGTGCGATATGGTGGCAATGAGCTCTATACCGCACAAAATACAAGCACTGCTTTGACGTGCTTGTGCAGACTTTCCCCATAGACATCAATGGGGAGAGAGGGTTAGGAAAAAAATAACACCTGCGATCGTGGAATGAAAATCTCTGTAACACAGCCCCATTGATGTCTATGGGGAAAAAAAAGTTATGTTTAAACCTAACACCCTAACATAAACCCCACATCTAAACACCCCTAATCTGCTGCCCTTGACATCACCGACACCTACATAATATTATTAACCCCTAATCTGCAGCTCCCGATATCGCCACCACTATAATAAAGTTATTAACCCTTATTCCCCTGCATCCTAACATCGCCCACACTATAATAAAGATATTAACCCCTACTCCACCGCTCCCCGACATCGCTGCCACTAAATAAAGTCATTAACTCCTAAACATCTGGCCTCCCACATCACTACCACTACATAAACCTATTAACCCCTAAACCGCCAACCCCCCACATCGCAACAACCTAAATTAAACTATATTAACCGCAAAACCTAACCCTAACTGTAACCCTAAACCTAACCATAACCATAAACCTAACACCCCCTAACTTTAACATAATTAAAATAGACCTAAATTAAAGTTACAATTATTAACTAAATAATACCTATTTAAAACTAAAAACAAACTTACCTGCAGAAGTCCGGATTGAACAATCTTCATCCCAGCAACTCCATCTTTATTCAGGTGGCTTCATCTTCGTCCAGGCGACTCCATCTTCATCCATCGAGGGACCGGCATCTTCTTCATCCCTGCGGAGGTGGAGGGGTTGATGCGTGGAGGCGGAGGTCTAGGCGAAGGTCCAAGGCAGAGGCCCAGGCGGAGGACCATCGATCCGATGTGGAGGTCCTCTTCAAGCGATCGTCCACCACCTTCATGCGATTGTCAGCCGCAGGATTCAAATGCAAGGTACTGCTTTTATACTGGGGGTGCCATTGCATTCCTATTGGCTGAAAAATGTAATTCAGCAAATAGGAATTAGAGCTGCTAAAATCCTATTGGCTGATTAAAACAGCCAATAGGATTTTAGCAGCTCTAATTCCTATTGACTGATTTTTTAGCCAATAGGAATGCAATGGTACCCCCAGTTTAAAAGCAGTACCTTGCATTTGAATCCTTAGTGTTCGGCTGACGATCGCTTAACCCTTTGAGTGCTAATGATGGCTCTGAGCCGTCACAGAATTTCCCACTCTGGTTCTAATGATGGCTCGGAGCCATCACTAGCACTCTCCCACCTTGAGGGAGATCTAGAGACTCCCACCCGCTCTTACCTCAGCGATCGTGCCTGTAGAGTGACAGGCATCGCCGAGGCTTCCCTTTTGTGTGGTGACGTCACACGCAATAACGTGATGACGTCACCGTGCAACTTTATTTATACTTAACAATATTAAGTATAGGAGCAGGGGGCAAGCTGCTTAGAAGCCTGTATCTCAGCAGCTACTGACCCCCAAGACCCACCATTGGAAAGATAATCACCTAACCTTTCCAACAGTGTAAGTCTTGGGGGTATGAAAAAAAAAGTTAAAAAAAAATTTGTTCAAAAAATAAAAAAATATTAAAAAATCTTAGCACCTAGGTGGGAAAGTGCTTAGCACTCAAAGGGTTAAAGAGGACCTCCATGTCGGATTAATGGACCTCTGCCTGGACCTCCGCCTTGGACCTTCGCCTGGACCTCTGCGCATCAACCGCTCTGCCTCCGCAGGGATGAAGAAGATACCGGTCCCTCGATGGATGAAGATGGATCTGCCTGGATGAAGATGGAGGTGCTGGGATGAAGATCGTTGAAGCTGGACTTCAGCAACTGTGAGTACCTAAAGAGGGGTTAGTGTTGGGGGGGGTTAAGGTTTTTTTAGTTGGGTTTTTCTTTTAGATTAGGATTTGGGCTGGTCTTAAAAGAGCTGAATGCCCTTTTAAGAGCAAAAAAAAAGAGCTGAATGCCCTTTTAAGGGCAATGCCCATGCAAATGCCCTTTTCAGGGCAATGGGTAGATTAGGTTTTTTTAGAGTTAGGTTTTTATTTTGGGGGGTTGGTTGGGTGGTGGGTTTTACTGTTGGGGGGGGTCTTTGTATTTTTTACAGGGAAAATAGCTCATTTCTTTAGGGCAATGCCCTACAAAGGGCCCTTTTAAGGGCTATTGGTAGTTTATTGTAGGCTAGGGTTTTTTTATTTTGGGTGGGCTTTTTATTTTGATAGGGCTATTAGATTAGGTGTAATTGTTTTTATTTTGGATAATTTCGTTTGTTATTTTTTGTAATTTTTAATTTTTTGTGACTGTAGATTTAATTTTTAATTTATATAATTGATAGATATTTTAATTTTAGTATAATAAAAATGTTAGTTTAATTTATAGTTTAAACTTTCGCCTAGATTTAGAGTTTTGTCGGAAAAGACCCGCGTAGCTAACGCTGCTTTTTTTCCCAGCTCACTCTTTAAACAACCCTGGTATTGAGAGTTGTCTGAGTGGCTGCTTTAGGCTCAGAAAAGGGAGCGTTGAGCATAATTTAGCTCCACTTCAACCCTCAATACCAGCGTTGCTTACGGTAGCGGTAAGCTGGCAAAACGTGCTCGTCCACGATATCCCCATAGTAAACAATGGGGCAGTTTGAGCTGAAAAATCCTAACACCTGCAAAAAAGCAGCGTTCAGCTCCTAATGCAGCCCCATTGTTTCCTATGGGGAAACACTCTCTAAGTCTGCACCTAACACCCTAACATGAACCCCGAGTCTAAACACCCCTAACCTTACACTTATTAACCCCTAATCTGCCGCCACCGCTATCGCTGACACCTGCATTTTATTATTAACCCCTAATCTGCCGACCGGACACCGCCGCCACCTACATTATCCCTATCAACCCCTAATCTGCTGTCTCTAACATCGCCGAACCCTATATTATATTTATTACCCCCTAATCTGCCTCCCCCAACATCGCCGCAACCGTTACCTAACTACACTTATTAACCCCTAATCTGCCGACCGGACCTCGCCGCCACTATAATAAATATATTAACCCCTAATCCGTTGCACTCCCACCTCGCAAACACTATAATAAATATTATTAACCCCTAATCTGCCCTCCCTAACATCACCGCCACCTACCTACAATTATTAACCCCTAATCTCCCGCCCCCAACGTCTCCGCTACTATAATAAAGTTATTAACCCCTAAACCTAAGTCTAACCCTAACCCTAACACCCCCTAACATAAATATAATTTAAATTAAACAAAATAATATTCCTATAATTAAATAAATGAATCCTATTTAAAACAAAATACTTACCTATAAAATAAACCCTAATATAGCTACAATATAAATAATAATTACATTGTATCTATTTTAGGATTTAGTAACTTTGTATTTATTTTAACTAGGTACAATAGCTATTACATAGTTATTAACTATTTAATATCTACCTAGTTAAAATAATTACAAAATTAATTGTAAAATAAATCCTAACCTAAGTTACAATTAGACCTAACACTACACTATCATTAAATTAATTAAATAAATTACCTACAATTAGCTAAACTAACATACAATTAAATAAACTAATCTATAATACAAAAAAAAACAAACACTAAATTACAAAAAATAAAAAAATATTACAAGAATTTTAATCTAATTACACCTAATCTAAGCTCCCTAATAAAATAAAAAAGAGCCCCAAAATAATAAAATTCCCTTTATTACAATAAATATACCGAATATCACAAAGAAAAAAATGTGAAATAAATGTGATAACAAAAACGATAAAAGGAAAACCAAATAAAGTTCTGAATCAAGGATATGTCTGTGTCCTCTGGATGAGTTTTTCAGCTTGTTAGCATTCCTCAGTGAGATCCCATAAAAAAGCAAACAGAAAATTGCAACATAGTGTGAATCTGTAATGGCACTTTGAGGAAGTAGTTGTTTTGTAACAAATGACTACTCACATTTGTTGGAGCTTTCCACTAAGCTCAAGGATATGCACACTCCCACTTTATACTGATGGGAAAACAGTACACTAGGCAAAACTTGGATACAAATTTATTTTAAAATATATAAAAGCGTCACATAAGCCTTGATAACACCACAATGTAAGGGTACAAAAGCAGATATGCTGTAACAAATGCCTCAAATCGCCAAACTTGCAAAGAGGTAAATGGATCAGCAGGAGTGTGACCGCTGAAACCAAAACCTTTTTAGTAGCAAGACAATAGCGCTAAGCCCCCAGGTGTCCTGGCTAGTGTAGAGACGCGATAAAACTCAATATAGAACAGTTCAGTTCCCTACCCTATTCTAAATTACAAAAGTAATTAGCTCTATTACCAGCCCTTAAAAGGGCTTTTTGCGGGGCATTGCCCCAAAGTAATCAGCTCTTTTACCTGTAATAGAAAATACAATACCCCCCCAACATTACAACCCACCACCCACATACCCCTATTCTAACCCACCCAAACCCCCCTTATAAAAACCTATCACTAGCCCCCTGAAGATCTCCCTACCTTGAGCCATCTTCACTCAGCCGAGCCGAAGTCTTCATCCAATCCGGCAGATATGGTCCTCCATCCGGTAGAAGTCTTGATTCAAGCGGCAAAGAAGAGGTCCTCCATCCGGGCGAAGTCTTGATCCAAGCGGCATCTTCTATCTTCTGTCTTCTGGATCCATCTTCATCCCGCCGACGAGGAACATCCTCCTTCCCCAACGGACTAACGACGAATGAAGGTTCCTTTAAGGGACGTCATCCAAGATGGCGTCCCTCAAATTCCAATTGGCTGATAGGATTCTATCATCCAATCGGAATTAAGGTAGGAAAAATCTGATTGGAACAGCCTATAGAATGCAAGCTCAATCTGATTGGCTAATTGGATCAGCCAGTCGTATTGAACTTCAATCTGATTGGCTGATTGAATCAGCCAATCAGATTTTTCCTACCTTAATTCCGATTGGCTGATAGAATCCTATCAGCCAATCGGAATTCGAGGGACACCATCTTGGATGACGTCCCTTAAAGGAACCTTCATTCGTTGTTAGTACGTCGGGGAAGGAGGATGTTCCGCGTCGGCGGGATGAAGATGGATCTGGAAGACAGAAGATAGAAGATGCCGCTTGGAAGAAGACATCACCCGGATGGAAGACCTCTTCTTTGCCGCTTGGATCAAGACTTCTACCGGATGGAGGACCACATCGCCCGGATTGGATGAAGACTTAGGCTCGGCTGAGTGAAGACGGCTCAAGGTAGGGAGATCTTCAGGGGGTTAGTGATAGGTTTTTTTAAGGGGGGTTTGGGTGGGTTAGAGTAGGGGTATGTGGGTGGTGGGTTGTAATGTTGGGGGGGGGATTGTATTTCCTTTTACAGGTAAAAGAGCTGATTGTTTACTATGGGGCAATGCCCCTCAAAAAGCCCTTTTAAGGGCTGGTAATAGAGCTGATTACTTTTGTAATTTAGAATAGGGTAGGGATTTTTTTTTATTTTTGGGGGCTTTTTTATTTTATTAGGGGGCTTAGATTAGGTGTAATTAGATTAAAATTCTTGTAATATTTTTTTATTTTTTGTAATTTAGTGTTTGTTTTTTGTATTATAGATTAGTTTATTTAATTGTATTTTAGTTCAGCTAATTGTAGGTAATTTATTTAATTAATTTAATGATAGTGTAGTGTTAGGTTTAATTGTAACTTAGGTTGGGATTTATTTTACAGGTAATTTTGTAATTATTTTAACTAGGTAGCTATTAAATAGTTAATAACTATTTATTAGCTATTGTACCTAGTTAAAATAAATACAAAGTTACCTGTAAAATAAATATAAATCTTAAATAGATACAATGTAATTATTATTTATATTGTAGCTATATTAGGGTTTATTTTATAGGTAAGTATTTAGTTTTAAATAGGATTAATTTATTTAATAATAGGAATATTATTTTGTTTAATTTAAATTATATTTATGTTAGGGGGGTGTTAGGGTTAGACTTAGGTTTAGGGGTTAATAACTTTATTATAGTAGCGGCGACATTGGGGGCGGGAGATTAGGGGTTTATAATTGTAGGTATGTGGCGGCGATGTTAGGGAGGGCAGATTTGGGGTTAATAATATTTATTATTGTGTTTGCAAGGTGGGAGTGCGGCGGTTTAGGGGTTAATACATTTATTATAGTGGCGGCAAGGTCCGGTCGGCAGATTAGGGGTTAATACTTGTAGTTAGGTAGCGGCGACATTTGGGGGCAGATTAGGGGTTAATAAATATAATATAGGTGTTGGCAATGTTAGGGGCAGCAGATTAGGGGTTCATAGGGATAATTTAGGTGGCGGCGGTGTCCGGTCTGCAGATTAGGGGTTACATTTTTTTATTATAGTGGCGGCGATGTGGGGGGGGCCTCGGTTTAGGGGTACATAGGTAGTTTATGGGTGTTAGTGTACTTTGTAGCACAGTAGTTAGGAGCTTTATATTCCGGCGTTAGCCTATAAAGCTCTTAACTACTGACTTTTTTTGGCGATAGGAGTCTTGTCGGTAGAGGGTCTACCGCTCACTTCTTCCAAGACTCCAAATACCGGCGTTAGGCAGATCCCATAGAAAAGATAGGATACGCAATTGGCGTAAGGGGATCTGCGGTAGCTTCGAGTCGCGGTAAGGAAGTGAGCGTTAGACCCTTTCCTGGCTGACTATAAATACCAGCGGGCGGCCAAAAGCAGCGTTAGGACCCCTTAATGCTGCTTTTGATGGCTAACGCAGAACTCTAAATCTAGCCGTTAGTTGTTTTTAATTTTCCAGGTAGGTTTTTATTTATTTTAAAATAGGGATCTTGTAATTTTTAAGTTAAAGTTAGGGGGTTGATAGGTTTAAGGGGTTAATAGTTTAATTTAGTTTTTGGCAATGTGGGGGCTGTCAGTTTAGGGGTTAATAGGCTTATTTAGTAGCAGTGATGTGGGAGGCCAGAGGTTTAGGGTTTAATAACTTTATTTAGTGGCGGCGAGGTCGTTGAGCGACAGAATAGGGGTTAATATATTTATTATAGTGTGGGCAATGTTGGGGTGCGGGGGAATAGGGGTTAATAACTTTAGTATAATGGTGACGATGTCAGGGAGCGGCGGAATAGGAGTTAATACATTTTATTAGTGTCAGCGATGTCGGGAGCAGCGGATTAGGGGTTAATAACTTAAAATTAGTGTTTGTGATGTAGGAGGGCCTCGGTTTAGTGGTTAATAGGTAGTTTATGGGAGTTAGTATACTTTGTAACACTTTAGTTATGAGTTTTATGTAACAGTTTTGTTACATAAAACGTATAACTATTGCTCTCAGGTGGTGGTACGGATCGTGTCATTATAGGGTGTAACACAAGCTTTTTAGCCTCATGCACAACTCGTAATGGCAGCGCTATGGGAATCCTATGAAAAACATATTTTTTTCAAGTGCAGGACTGACTTTGCTTTACAGGCTAAAAGGCTTGCAGTACAGCTATACCGACAATACTCGTTTTTTTTTTCTTGCGTTAAAACACGAACGCAAAATTTGTAATCTAGGTGAATGTTTTTTACAATCTTTATTTCTATAAAGCACTGTTTCCATTTTGGCATGTTCTTAATACAAGATGCAACTATGGGGTTCTATTGAAAGGACTTATAATATCTTCTAATACTAGATTTTAATATTACTGAAACTGTAATGCGCAATACTTCTGCCTTGTAACATCATATCTGCTTAGGAGACCTTCAAAGCAGATCATGACAGAGTTTTATAGGGGACACCCCTCCACTTGAACTTGAACTTTTAAACTGAAACACATCTTCAATAATATAGGTGCAAGCACTTCAAAATGCACTGTACACCAGCCTTACATCAACATGTGCAATGGCATCACAAGCTTCATATCAAAATGCTTAGTGAAAAGTACACTGCACCTGGACTTGATGGTCCGACCTCTGGTTAATTTTTAGAGCACTAATTGCTACTGTAAGATCTCAATAGCAATAACCAGCAACTTATAATGGCTGGTTAGTTATCGGATGTGATGATTTAATTCTCCACTTGTAATCTAGCCATTTATTGGGGATAACGTTTTAGTTTAAAGGAATATGAAACCCCCAAAAAATTATTCTGGGATTCAGAGCATACAATTTTTTTAAAAAAGTTTCCAACTCACTTCAATTAACACATTTACTTTGTTTCCATGGTATTATCTTCTGAGCTTATGTTCATACTTTTCAACAAAAGATACCAAGAAAACAAATAAACTTTGATAATAGAAGTCAATTAGAAATTTTTTCAAACTTGCATGCTCTATCTAAATCATGAAAGCAAAATGTGTGGTTGTATGTCCCTTGAAGAGCCCTTGAAGATCCCAGGTACTAATCGTGTCAAGACAATATCAGCTTTCAAACCTCAGAAGGTCCTAAAATTGTTTATTGTTAAGCTGGGTAATAATAATTCTTATTTATATCATCTGCCCTGATCATCTAAGTTCATAAACATGCTTAAACCCAATTTGAATCCCCTTGGGGAGAGAAAAGCTATATAAATAACACAATTACTATTAAATATAACTTCTACCTGACATTATGATCCTATTATTTTAGATAAATCTAAGATTAGACACGACATAGTCACACAGGAAAGCAAGATGTATAATATGTGAAATGGACAAATATTTAGTCTTCAGTTTTATTTACTACTCATAATAAGCTTATGGTCATATGTGGCAATGATCAAAGTATTGGAGAGATAACAAGCTGCACAAAGCACATTGTGAGCCTTTGAAGTGACTATCACAAATAGCCCTTAGAGCTCTCTCTTACTGTGTTCATTATAAACAAAGTCACATATCTTCCCTTTCCTTATTGATTCATTTGCTGAAACTAGAGTTATAATGAAAAAAATGTTTTCCCCTCCAAGCATTGGTGCCTCGTTAATAGCTGATCGCCTGATGTGCTGAAACAAGAAAGCTGGCTGGTTGCATTTGTACCACCTAATAAGTAAAATTTTAAAAGACATGAATCTGTCATAGAACTCGAAAATATTAATTTTGACCAATCTTATTCCAAATATCATCTCTTTAGTATTATTCTAATTGCACTGCAATTTAGAAGAATGATAAATATATATATATATATATATATATATATATATATAATTAGTCTTCATATCTCTTTAAAAAAAAGTGATTATTTACATTTAGCACATTACAGAAATTATGTATACGTTTATATCTGCCTGCCTGTCTATCTATCTATCTATCTATCTATCTATCTATCTATCTATCTATCTATCTATCTATAGACAATATTAAGCAATAGAGGACTGATGACTAAAAGATTGTCAGACTCATGAGAAATGGCATGCATCTGGTAATATTTTATAATAAAGTTGGTTGACCCTCTCTTTCCCAATGAGTTGCAACAGGACTTCCATATGAAACAATAGGGATTGTTGCTTGACCAAAAATCAACGCACATTACCAGTGATCTCAGATTACAGTGAGGGGGGGGGGTTGTATTCAAAACATGTTTTACACAACATAAAATGTGCATTCACTAAAAGTAAAAATGGTTTCTGAATAGTAACAGTTTAATAGAAATGTAAAGTAAGTTTCACTACACAATCAGTAGATCACCACGGAAAGGCTGGTGAAACAGGTATGGATTAAAAGGTGCACCTAAAATAGAGGATTATAAAGTAACAAGTTGGAACCAGCTCTTCAGGAAAGGAGGTTCTTTTTTAATAATCAGGAACTCAGAAGGACTATCCATAGACAATCAAAGGTCAAAGCCAAAGATACAGTCAAAAACGAAGTGTATAAAACAAAGGATTAAGACAGGTATGTAAATCAGGGCACAGTTCCAGAGTTCAGTAGCCAAAGAATCAGTCCAATAAATGCATATATTTAAAAAAGGTGTTAAAAAAGTAGGGTGATCCACAAACTTTGTCAAGGTCAGCGTCCAGGTAACAGGTCAGGAAAAGCAACGCTTTGGTCTTAGAACAATAATCAAGCACTGAATGGCAGTTTTAGAGGGCCTTTAACACCTTCCATTCAGTCTAGGCACCAAAGACAAGGCAAGAGGCAAAGTCCACAAAAAGCATATAAAAGAGCACTAATTACAAAACATTGAAAGGAGACAAAGAAGCAGTACAGACACATCCATGGAGCCAGCCCCTCTAAAAGGAAATTACTTAGTGTGGCCCTTGGCTGCTGCAACAAAGCATTTCCCTTCAGAAGCACTTCTTAAATTCCTATACCTCTGAACAGTGCAGGCCTTACCGTGCCAAGATGTCTGACAGCCCCCTCTAACAGGGCAGCTCCGAATGTGCTGTGATGCAAAGGTAAGTCTAGCATGGCTTTGGCCACACCGGGGGACCTTACAATTACATTTAAAATTATAAACCCATGGCAATGTTTCCCATTATAATCCAGATTACTACCATGGAAAGCCCATGAATATTCCCATGAAACTTCCATAGAACACCTATATATTTGCTATGCATAAGATCACCATCCTATAATATAAAAGGCCAAGTGTGTTTATCCAGAGCTGTCATGTGCAGTAGAGACAGCACGAGTACAAACACACATGGCCTTAAAATCTACCTGATCTGCTGTCCGCGGTGTGACAATGGTGGGCGTGGCTGGGTGTGACAGGGCATGGCGTGGACAGGACTGGGCATGATGTGGGGGGGACTAGGTGTGTCAGGAGTGGGACTGCGTGACATTGCATGCGTGTGAGAGAGACAGATCAAAAGAGAGGGGGTAGAGATATAAAGAGGAGGAGAGAGCAAAAGAGATGGGAAAGAGCAAAATAGAGGGGGGAAGGAGCAAAAGAGAGGGGAAAGAGCAAAAGAGAGGGGAGAGAAAGCAAAATAGAGGGGGGATAAAGAGAACAAAAGAGAGGGGAGAGAGAAAAATAGAGGGGGGGAAGAGAGAGAGCAAAAGAGAGGGGGAGAGAGAGCAAAAGAGAGGGGGGCGAGAGAGAGAGGGCAAAATAGAGGGGGAGAAAGAGAGCAAAAGAAAGGGGGAGAGAGAGAGAGAGAGAGAGAGAGAGAGAGAGAGAGAGAGAGAGAGAGAGAGAGAGAGAGAGAGAGAGAGAGCAAAAAAAAAGGGGGAGTGAGAAAGAGCAAAAGAGGGGGAGAGAAAGCAAAAGAGAGGGGGCGAGAGAGAGGGGGGAGAGCAAAAGAGATGGGGAGAGAGAGAGCAAAAGAGGGGGGAGAAAGAGCAAAAGAGATGGGGAGAGAGAGAGCAAAAGAGGGGGGAGAAAGAGCAAAAGAGATGGGGGGAGAGAGAGCAAAAGAGGGTGGAGAGAGAGCAAAAGAGAGGGGGGGAGAGAGAGAGCAAAAGAGGGGGAGAGAGAGCAAAAGAGATGGGGGAGAGAGAGAGAGGGGGGGGGAGAGAGAGAGAGGGGAGAGAGCAAAAGGGAGGGGAAGAGATAGGGTGGAGAGAGAGCAAAAGAGAGGGGGAGAGAGAGAGCAAAAGAGAGGGGGGGAAGAGTGCAAAAGAGAGGGTGAGAGAGAGTGCAAAAAAGAGGGAGGAGAGAGAGCAAAAGAGAGGGGGAGAGAGAGAGGGGGAGAGGGGGGGGGGAAAGAGAGCAAATGAGAGGTGTGAGTGAAAGAGAGGATGGGAGAGAGAGGGGGAGAGAGCAAAAGAGAGGGGGGAAGAGAGAGGAGGAGAGAGAGAGCAAAAAGGGGGGGAGAGAGAGAGCAAAATAGAGGGGGGAGAGAGAGCATAAGTGAGGGGGGAGAGAGAGAACAAAAGAGAGGGGAGAGAGAGAGAGAGAACAAAAGAGAGGGGGAAGAGAGAAGGCAAAATTGAGGGGGGAGAGAGAGCACAAAAGAGAGGGGGAGAGAAAGAGCACAAAATAGAGGGGGGAAAGAGAGCACAATAGAGAGGGTGAGAGAGAGAGCGCAAAAGAGAGGGGGAGAGTGCAAAAGAGAGGGGGTGAGAGAGAGCGCAAAAGAGAGGATGAGAGAGCGCAAAAGAGAGGGGGATAGAGAGAGCACAAAAGAGAGGGTGATAGAGCAAAAGAAAAGGAGGAGAGAGGGAGAAAAAGAGAGGGGGAGAGA
Organism: Bombina bombina; assembly: GCF_027579735.1. Taxonomy (NCBI): domain Eukaryota; kingdom Metazoa; phylum Chordata; class Amphibia; order Anura; family Bombinatoridae; genus Bombina; species Bombina bombina. Next base: position 963,501,193 of record NC_069504.1, on the reverse strand, counting down.
GTGAGCAAAAGAGAGGGGTAGAGAGAGAGAGCAAAAGAGATGGGGGAGAGGGAGAGCAAAAGAGAGGGGGAGAAAGAGCAAACGAGAGGGAGAGAGAGAGCAAAAGAGAGGGGGAGAGAGAGCAAAAAAGAGGGGGAGAGAGAGAGCACAAAATAGAGGGGGGAGAGAGAGCGCAAAAGAGAGGGGGCGAGAGAGAGTGCAAAAGAGAGGGGGAGAGAGAGAGCGCAAAAGAGAAGGTGAGAGAGAGAGCAAGAGAGGGGGGGAGAGAGGGAGCAAAAGAGAGGGGAGAGAGCAAAAGGGAGGGGGGAGAGAGAGATCAAAAGAAAGGGGGAGAGAGGGAGCAAAAGAGAGGAGAGAGAGAGCAAAAGAGAGGGGGGGAGAGAGAGAGCAAAAGATAAGGGGAGAGAGAGAGCAAAAAAAGAGGAGGGAAAGAGAGAGCAAAAGAGAGGGGGGGGGGAGAAAGAGCAAAAGAGAGGGGGAGAGAGAGCAAAACAGAGGGGGGGAGAGAGAGCAAAAGAAAGGTGAAGCGAGAGAGAGAGTGCAAAAGAGAGGGGGAGAGAGCGCAAAAGAGAGGGGGGAGAGAGAGCAAAAGAAAGGGAGAGAGAAAGCAAAAGAGAGGGGGGAGAGAGAGCAAGGGGTGGGGACCATTGTACTGCAAAAAAATGGCCCAGTGTGAATGGGATTTAGCTTAAGTTGTTAATAAAGAACAAAACAAACTCACCTTAATGGTGAGTTGTGGATATATTGTACATGTGTATGTAGTTTCTTATATGTATTATTTTCTAAAATATTGTAATATGTATTTAAAGTATTGTTTTTATTTTTTTTTGTTATTTAAAAGTTTTGGTTTTTTTACATGTTAGCATGTTATTTCTGTTTAGGAAGGTTTGTATTTCATGTACGGGATATTAATAGGAAGAGACAGCAGTGGCATCCTTTTCTTTTTACAAAAATTTGTTTTATTCAACTTTGCACTAGGTAAAAAGTGCTTTTTGGAATTGATGGCTTTTTAAATATTGTATTAGTCCATAGCTAAAAAGACTGTACTGAATGTGTTTATTTCTAAATTTGTGGCTAAACTGTAAAATCTGTGCTATTAATATAGAAAATCTCTATTACAGTGTTTACTATATTAGAAACAAAACATGGTCAAAATAGTGTGAACTTATAGAGGCTCTAGAAATACAATTTTAAAATAGCTGTCAATTCCAAAAATGCACTTTGGTAAAATGAAAAAGCTGCAGCGGATCTTCTATGGGATATTAATATCCCGTACACGAAATCTTCTTCCTAAACAAGAAAAATAAACATTCCAAAACATGTTTATTTAAATAACTAGGTGTTAAGCCTGCCCAGAGGGCAGTCTATTTAAGACAAAAAAAACTACAAACCCCAAAGCTAAAATTACACAAAATAAAAAATGTAAAATTACAAAAAAAATAAACAAAGGTATCCAAAATAAAAAAATTAACCTAAAATAATACCCCTATAAAAAATCCCCCCAAAATAAAAACACCCCCCTAATCTAATACTAAACTACCATTAGTCTTTAAAAGGGCTTTTATTGGGCATTGCTCTAAGTTAAACAGCTCTTTTACCTAAACAAATGACCAATTACCCCCTAACAGTAAACAGGGATTTTTATTTTTAAGATTAGGGATTTAATGGGTTGGAAAAAAGCTTATTGCCCTTTTAAGGACAGTAAAAGAGCTGAATGTCCATACAAATGCCCCTTTAGGGGCAATGGGTAGTTTAGGGTTTTTTAGTGGTAGTTTTTTTATTTTGGGGGTTTGGTGGGTGGGGGTTTTTACTCTTAGAGGGTACTTAGTATTTTTTAAATATTAAAGAGCTGTTTAAATTAGGTCAAGGCCCTACAAATGGCTCTTTTAAGGGCTATTGGTAGTTTAGTTTAGATTAGGGGGTGTTTTTATTTGGGGGGCTTTTTTATTTTCATAGGGATTGTGGGAGTTTGGGGTTTAGGGGATAATAGGTTAATTATGTTTATTGCGATGTGGGGGGTTGGCAGTTTAGGAGTTAATAGGTTAATTCATTTTTGTGACGTGGGGGTTTGTCGGTTTAGGGGTTAATAGGTTAATTAAGTTTATTGCAATGTGGGGGGTTGGCAGTTTAGGGGTTAATATTTTAATTATGTTATTTGCGGATATTTTGCGATGTTGGCATTTGTCTATGCTGCATCCAGGTAGATTCTGTTGGCTACATTCTTTTGGCTGCCTCGCGCAGCCAACATTACTTTGAGGATGTGTGCGCAACTGGCGACGGCGACAGATGCGTTACACACGTGATTATAGTATATATAGTATATATATTATAGATGAGAAGACCTTAAATATATATTATAGTATATTACAATATAATAAATATGTATAACATAGTGCATACACATGTATATATACCCACAATCCTCCAGCTAATATAGATGTATTATTTCACTATTGTATTGTAACAAAAGAGGTTACATTTTGCTTGACACATGCAAATTTTATTTCCATTCAATACTGTCTAAAAGTATCATTTTCATTACACCTTCAATTCAGGTGGTGATGCTGCTTTTTAAATTGTTCCAGTATCAGAAAAACATCACCTCCCAACGAGAAGTATAAAACAACGCCTTGGGGAGACTGCCTTCAAACACTAATTTCAGCCCTTTATAAAATATCACCCGCAATCTTGATCATTTTTAATATCAGGCCCTAGGAGAGGAGTACCCTACCCTTAAACACAATTAAAGGTGCATCAAATACCTTTTGTGACGAGATAGGCAGTATCGCTAGACTGCACTAAAACAAGCACGCAACATAATATTATAAGTTCATGTCAAAATTGATTTAGATGGTTTAGAGTGGCCAACATCACTCTAGAAAAGTCCTTCTTTAGCTCTCCCATTAGAAGTTTATGGGGAGAGGGAGTAAGTGTTGTCACGCTTACTTTTTTGCTTTCAACTTGTAATATCAGCTCCAACCTGGGAGTGCAAATTTTTACCTTGATGGTAGCTTGTGCTCATGACTGATGAAAAAATTATTGCTACACTTGTAATCTAGACCTATACTTTCTCACTCATCTCCAAATACTCCCAGTCAAGTCAACTTTATAACCTCTGACCTACATCTCTCCACTCTTATTATTACTACTTCCCTGTCTTGCCGCCATGACATTTCACATGCTTCTTTTATCCACACCATTACACTCTATACCCCACTTTATACTATCACCAACTTTGTATAGTTTTACAGTCTCTATAAAAACCCACATATTTAGAGAAGTATATCATCGCTTTCCAAAATGTTTCTCTTCATCCTAAACAAAATAAATATTGAACTGCCTTATTTCACTGCTACAACTATATGCCATGTGACTGGCTACCTCAGAAAGTATGTCTTCATTACCCTTAACCTGCAGACCAAAAGCTTTTCAGAAAAGGGCCCTCTTAAGTTTTATGTAGCTGTATTGTTTTTTTACCATGACTCATTGTAATCGTATACTCCACTTTATATACACAGAACTACGGGAATTAAAAAATAAGTATTTCCATTTAATAGTGGATGCACATGTATTCTAAGTGATATATATTACAGGAAGAGATGCTCTCAAGTTTAGCATATAAAGAAGCAAATGACACAGAGCGATATAAAGAAAGGGAAGTGGTTATATAATAAGCATTAGGGCAGTGGTGGGGGAGTGGAAAATGTGTATATAATTCAGAAGAGAGGGTTTGATTACAAGCACTTAATTTGAGTCATAATGCACTATGTATTGAGTGAACTAATATACCATTCAGTAAATATTTATTATAATGCATAAATTATAAACATTTGCTTAATTTAATTGATTTTTGACACTATGGGGTGGATTTATGAATGCCTGGCGGACATGATATGCTGTAGCAGAAATCACAGAATTTAACATTCCACAAGCAGTTCTAGTTAACTGCTTGTGCAATGCTGCCCCTTGCAGATTTGCGGGGAATCGGCTGCTAGCAGGGGGGTGTCAATCAACCCGATCGTATGAGATCACTTGCCCATGAATTTATTAATATAAAAATGAATATCCTTTAGAAAGTTGCAGTATATTCTACAGAGCTTCCAGGGGGTAAAATTAAAACAAAAACATATACAATATACAGGCCTAAACAGAAGGCTATTAGAAAGACATACTGCAGACGAGCATACTATCTAAGTTGGAGATGGTGTTAGGAAGATTGTTATGTGGTTTCCATCATGTACTATAAAGAGTGATTTTAGGAAATAATATAATGGTCTTCTCTAAATTAGTAATTTTTAAATTAGGATTTCACCCATTGAAAAAGATGTTACAGTCTGAAAAATTAAAGTAGGAAGACTCATAGCATAGTGTCAGCATGAGATAAGTGAGAGGTGTTGATGACTGGGGCAAAAGAGTTTATGACAGAAGCAGATTGCATATCTGATAGTAGAAATTATGGAGACTAAGGGGTCGAACACAATTACAGTAAATTACAATTTTTGTACATTAACCACTTGACATGTTTTTTTAAAGGATTAGAATAAACTCCATTGTAATATATGAAACATCAACCTTAAAAGCTAGTCAGATACTTTGGATTGTCCAAAAGAAAGTAGACTAGGAGATGGAGTGTAAGCAGAGAAGGCGATTCTGAAATGGTGGCTACATACATGATTCAAACCACGATAGGAACAGTATCACATACACCTAGGTTTTGCTAGTAAGTAGCAAGCAATGTAACTGCTCATGAGTTTAGATAAGGGAGATAGTACAATAGGATAATGTTGAAAGCAGATAAAGCATCTGAGATTGGAAAATAAAACTTATACGAATAAGAAGTAGATTTGATTGGAATGAATAAGATCAGGGGGCCTATTTAACAAGGTGCGGACGGACATGATCCGATATTGCATACGCTGTGGCTGGTGCCCTGCGGCCGCTAGCAGAGGGTGTGAATATACCCGATCATATTGGATCAGGTTGATTTCTTGTGAGTTCTGTCCGCCAGACCGCCACCTCAGAGCAGGCGGACAGGTTATGAAGCAGCAGTCTTTTCGTTTCACCAGAAACACGGGGCTTCAGGCTTCATACGGAGCTTGATAAATATGCCCCCAGATGTGCAAGACTATGATAAATTTGTATTGAACAACGTTGACAAACTCACAATCACCCACACAACCTTATTATAGGTAGTATGCCTATAATATATTTTGCCTAAATGATAAAGCATTAGTTGCAACAGTGAATAAAGTTATTGGAGAGTAAGATAGGTAATGCTTAGATATTGGGAATATGGCAGGTGTGCAGCATGGGATGGGTTCATTAGTTATTATGAATACTAAAGGTAAAATGATAAAAGTAATGTGATTCCTGAGAATGGAACTCAATGATGAAGGCTATTAAAAAGACTTAGACAGTCAAGTGCTCCACTGATGTTTAACAATATAATGGTAGTAATATAAACAATACAAAAAACCTAAAAACAAGCAAGAACATAATGCAGACTACTTATAATCAGACTCAGCTAAACAGCTCATAATCAGTGTTTTTATGCAGACTTCTTTTAAGAGCTCATATCTTTAGCTCTTGTAATGTAGTAAAAAATCTGGGCTAGAAAACTAGTTTAATTTAAGTCAGAAGGCACTTAAAAGATTACAATATGGCTTAGGTATACTTACAGCTCTGTTTTATTGAATTCACACTGCCCTAGCATTTTTAACAAAGGTAAATTGTTTTTAACAGTGGAAGACTTCGAATACAGATAGCTTTGTAAACATGAGTACAGTAATCCAGAAATGGTATAATTAAAACATATTTTATCATTTGCTTTTGTGTTCATTTAAGTGGTTAATGTCAATTGCATGGATGAGAATTTAAATTAAGAAGATTTTTTTTTTTAGCCACCTAGAAATGCCATTATTATTTTAAGTGTCATAGCTTAGATTGAAGCAATACTGCAATAAAAAAAGATAGAAACTGTTCCAACTTCCTGAAGGATGAAAAAAAAACCAAGAAAACAAAAACAAAACAAAAAAAACAAATGTCTAGTGATTCAAATATGAAGTTTACAGTAGGAAAGTTGAACAATAAAAATGGTCAACTATAGATTTTAAGCTAGAAATGCTTATTTCCTGAGATGACATGAGAGATGTGCTAGACAAAGACAGACCTGATAACAACTCAGTAGAAATTAATATATATTTAAAAAAATATATAAGCCTAATGGAAGTTAATCATTGTATGTGTGTTATATAACAGAGCTAAAGGTATGTGGATTAGCATGTAAGTTTAAATATATCCAAAAAAAGGAAATTTATGCTTACCTGATAAATTTATTTCTTTTACGATATGACGAGTCCACGGATTTCATCCTTACTTGTGGGATATTAAGTGGCATAGAGCACCATAGCAGAGCTGTATATATAGCTCCTCCATTCCCTCCACCGCCAGTCATTCGACCGAAGTTAGTAAGAGAAAGGAAAAGCCAAATGTGCAGAGGTGACTGAAGTTTAACAAAAATATAATATATACCTGTCTTAAAAAATGACAGGGTGGTCCGTGGACTCATCATATTGTAGAAGAAATAAATTTATCAGGTAAGCATAAATTTCCTTTTCTTCTACAAGATATGACAAGTCCATGGATTTCATCCTTACTTGTGGGATACAATACCAAAGCTACAGGACACGGATCAAAGGAAGGGACAAGACAGGGATCTAAACGGAAGGCACCACTGCTTGAAGAACCTTTCTCCCAAAACCAGCCTCAGAAGAAGCAAAAGTATAAAATTTGGAAAAAGTGTGCAGAGACGACCAAGTTGCAGCCTTGGAAATCTGTTCAACAGAAGCATCGTTTTTAAATGCCCATGAGGAAGCCACAGCCCTAAAAGAATGAGCCGTAATTCTTTCAGGAGGCTGTTGTCCAGCAGTCTCATACGCCAGATGGATGATACTCTTCAGCCAAAAAGAGAGGTAGCCATAGTTTTCTGACCCCTACACTTTCCAGAAAAAACAATGAATAATGAAGATGATTGGCGGAAATCCTTAGTCGCCTGCAAGTAAAACTTCAGGGCACGGACCATGTCCAAGTTATGCAACATACGCTTCTTCTTAGAAGAAGGGTTAGGACATAATGAAGGAACAACAATTTCCTGATTAATATTCTTATTAGAAACAACCTTAGGAAGGAAACCAGGTTTGGTACGTAAAACCACCTTATCAGAATGGAAGATAAGATAAGGCGAATCACATTGTAACGCTGAAAGCTCCAAAACTCTATGAGCAGAAAAAATAGCAACCAAAAATAAAACTTTCCAAGATAACAACTTAATATCTATGGAATAGATGAGTTCAAACAGAACCCCTTGAAGAACATTAAGAACTAAATTCAAACTCCAGGGTGGAGCAATTGGTCTAAACACAGGCTTAATTCTGATTAGAGCCTGACAAAAAGACTGAACGTCTGGAACATCTGCCAAATGTTTGTGTAGCAAAATTGACAAAGCAGAGATTTGTCCCTTTAAGGAACTCGCTGATAACCCTTTCGCCAATCCTTCTTGGAGAAAAGACAGAATCCTGGGAATCCTAACTCTACTCCATAAGTAGCCTTTGGATTCACACCAAAAAAGATATTTACACCATATCTTATAATAGATCTTTCTAGTGACAGGCTTACGTGCCTGAATCAAGTATCAATGACCGAATCAGAGAACCCCGCTTAGATAAAATCAAGCGTTCAATCTCCAAGCAGTCAGTTGCAGAGAAACTAGATTTGGGTGTTGGAAGGGTCCCTGAATGAGAAATCCTGCTTCAATGGAAGCTTCCACGGTGGCAGAGAGGACATGTCCACTAGATCGGCATACCAAGTCCTGCGAGGCCACACAGGCGCAATTAGAATTACTGAAGCCCTCTCCTGTTTGATCCAAGCAATCACCCAAGGCAGGAGAGCAAACGGTGGAAACACATAAGCTAGGTTGAATGACCAAGGCACTGCCAAGGTATCTATCAGTTCGGCCTGAGGATCCCTTGACCTAGATCCGTATCTTGGAAGCTTGGCATTCTGACGAGATGCCATCAGATCCAACTCCGGTCTGCCCCATCTGAGGATCAGAGTGGCAAAGACCTCCGTATGGAGTTCCCACTCCCCGGGATGAAATGTCTGTCTGCTTAAATCCGCTTCCCAGTTGTCCACTCCTGGGATGTAGATTGCTGACAGATAACAAGAGTGGGCATCCGCCCACTGAATTATCGTGGATACTTCTGTCATCGCTAAGGAACTCCTTGTTCCCCCCTGATGATTGATGTAAGCCACAGTCGTGATGTTGTCCGACTGAAAGCGAATTAATTTGTCCGAAATCAACTGAGGCCACGCCTGAAGCGCATTGAATATTGCACTCAATTCCAGAATATTGATTGGAGGAAGTGACTCCTACTGAGTCCACACACCCTGAGCCTTCAGGGAATTCCAAACTGCACCCCAACCTAGAAGGCTAGCGTCCATCGTCACTATCACCAATGAGGGCCTGCGAAAGCACGTCCCTTGGGACAGATGATCCTGAGACAACCACCAAAGAAAAGAGTCTCTTGTCTCCTGATCCAGATCTATCTAAGGAGACAAATTTACATAATCTCCATTCCACTGTCTGAGCATGCTCAGCTGTAGTGGCCTGAGATGAAAGCGAGCAAACGGAATGATGTCCATTGCCGCCAACAGCAATCCAATTACCTCCATGCACTGGGCCACTGATGGTCGAGGATTGGACTGAAGGGCTCGGCATGTGTTCAGAATCTTTAACTTTCTGACCTCTGAAGAGAACCATGGTCCGTGGATTTAATGAACTCTTTTCTAGATTCATCTTCCACCCGTGAGTCCTCAGAAAGGACAGAGCCATGTCTGTATGAGACTTTGTCAGATGGTAAGCAACGAGCGCCTGGATCAGAATATCGTACCAGATAAGGCACCACTGCAATAACCTGTGGCCTGAGAACCGCCAGAAGGGACCCTAAAACCTTCATGAAGATCCTGGGTGCTGTGTCCAACCTGAAGGGAAGAGCCACAAACTGAAAATGTTTGTCCAGGAAGGCAAAACCTTAGGTCCTTGTGGATAGGAATATGAAGATATGCATCCTTCAAGTCCACGTAGTCATTTATAGACCCTCCTGGATCAATGGCAGAATTGTTCAAATAGTCTCAATTTTGAAGGATGGACCTCTGAGAAACTTGTTTAGACTCTTGAGATCTAAAATGGGTCTGAATGTTCCCTCTTTTCTTGGGAAACCACAAAAAGATTTGAGTAAACCCCCCTGTCCCTGTTCCAGTCTTGGAACGGGACAAATTACTCCATAGTAGAGAGGTCTTTTACACAACATAAGAACGCCTCTCTTTTTGTCTGGTCTGCAGACAATCGTGAAAGAAGGAACCTCCCCCTTGGGAGAGAACTTTTGAATTCCAGCTGATACCCTTGGGACACAATCTCCAGTGTCCAAGGATCCTGAACATCTCTTACCCAAACCTTGGCAAAAGAGAGAGAGTCTGCCCCCTACCAGATCCGGTCCCCGGTTCGGGGGCCTCCCCTTTATGCTGTTTTGGTACCAGCAGCGGGCTTCTTGGGTTGCTTACCCTTGTTCCATGTCTGGTTGGGTCTCCAGACAGATTTGGCCTGAGCAAAATTCACTTCCTGCTTGGTGGAGGAAGAGGAAGAAGAGGGGACTCCTCTAAAGTTCCGAAAGGAACGAAAATTATTTTGTTTACCCCTCAGTTTAGTTGTTTTATCCTGAGGTAGGAGATGACCCTTACCTCCCATAATGTCAGAAATGTTTTCTTTCAAGTCAGGCCCGAATAGGGTTTTTCCTTTGAAAGGAATAGCCAAAAGCTTTGACTTAGATGACACATCCGCAGACCAAGATTTTAACTATAACGCTCTACACGCTAAAATGGCAAATCCGCATTCTTATCCGCCAATTTGGCAAATCTGAAAGGCGGCATTTGTAATAAAAGAATTTGCCAACTTAAGAGCCTTAATTCTGTCTAAAATATCCTCTAAAGGAGTCTCAGTGTTAAGGGACTCTTCTAAGGCCTCAAACCAGAAGGCCGCCGCAGTGGTAACTGGTACAATGCAGGCCGTTGGTTGTAAGAAGAAACCCTGATGAATAAACAATTTCTTTAGAAGGCCCTCCAATTTCTTATCCATAGGGTCTTTGAAAGCACAGCTATCCTCAATAGGAATAGTTGTACGCTTAGCCAGGGTAGATATAGCTACTTCCACCTTAGGGACTGTTTGCCAAGGGTCCTGAACAGTGTCAGATATAGCATACATCTTTTTGAAATTAGGAGAGGGTGAAAACGGGATACCCGGTCTGTCCCATTCCCTCTTAATAATCTCTGATATTCTCTTAGGAACTTTAAAAACGGCAGTGTAAGCAGGTACCTCTAAGTATTTGTCCATCTTACACAATTTCTCTGGTGGGACCACAATAGGGTCACAGTCATCCAGAGTCGCTAAAACCTCCCTAAGTAACAGACAGAGGTGCTCAAGTTTAAATTTCAAGGACATGACATCCGAGTCCGTCTGAGATAATGCACTTCCCGAATCGGAAAGATCCCCCTCAGACAGAAGTTCCTTGACCCCCAATTCAGATCCCTGTGAAGGTACAACGGAAATAGCTAACAACGCATCAGAGGGCTCAGCATTCAAATTGACCTCTGTCCTACTGTGTTTACCCTGTAACTCTGTAAGGGTAGTTGACATAACTGCAGCCATACACATTCAGACAAGACAAAGTCCAAGCACAATCAATTCTTTGCTCAATATGCACAAACACCTGTGGAAGGTGTGTCAACCTGGGATACAAATAACACCTTAACTCTTTCATCTTCTATACTTTGTGCAATCTTAGCTCTATGCAAAATTCAGATTTCATCTGCACCATGTTATTGCAAGTCAACAGTTCGATATAGGAAAGATAAGTTACGTCTTACCCCCACTCTGCCGGGTCTCAGTGCTGGATGTATGTTTTCCCGTCTGAAAATAGGGGTCGGTCCACAAGAGCTGAATAGGCTTTAGTGCCTTGCTCCCTCCTCGATCCTTCTATTTGCGACTCGGAAACATTCAGAAATCACGTTGTATAAGAATTCCTAAATGAGCGCCCCGTCTTTGCATTGGTCCACAGGAGCAGTTTACTTGTTCGGTCTCGCTCCCTCTTCGATTTCTTACGTGACGGCTTTAGCTGCTCACACTTTGTCTTTTTCCTTCCTCGGTCAGTTGCTGCAAATGTTACTATAAATAACTGCAGCCATATCCTGCAGAGTAAATTAATTAGACGCGGTTGAAGAACCAGGCTTCGCTTGGGTGGGCGTTAAAGGTTGTGACGCTTGGGGAGAAGTTAGCGGTATACCTTGATTCTCCTCAGCCTGAGAATCATCTTTAGATAAAATGTGTGCTTTACATTGTAAGGCCCTCTCAGTACACGAGGGACAAAAAGTCAGAGGGGGTTCCACAGTGGCATCTAAACACATAGAGCAAGGAGTATCCTCCTCAGTGTCAAACATGTTAAACAGACTAGCAATACTAATAATAGTCGTACTTGCTTAAATATTGAGCTCTGAATTAAATTAAATGTGAAAAAAATTAATGCCAAAAAAACTGTACTGCGCCTTTAAATTTTAAAAGCGCAACTATTTTTTTATTTTTTTTTAAAACTGCAAAAACGTATTTTGACGAGAAAAAAAGCTATTTCAAGTGCCCAAAATAATTCTTTAATATTGCATCCACTTGCCTATATATGCAAAAATACAGAATATATCGTTTATAACAAGATTTTATTACTTATATAAATATGGCCCCTGCACCATGCCACAGCTCTGCTGTGGCGCCTACCTGCCCCCGGAATGAAGTTGTTGTAGCTGCTATAGTGTGAAGTACTTTACGATAGGTTAGTAGACAAATTAGGCCACTCAGAGCCCCAGTCTCTCTGCTATGCGATCCGGAGGAAAACTGCACGTCTGAGCGCATGGAATTAGGCCCCTCCCACCGTGGGCGTACACAAAACCTGACTAAGACCCGCATGGGTCGCAGTACCCACTGAAAAAATAAAAAATATATGCCATGTGTCCCCTTGATATGCAGGCCAAATCGGAACCCTGTAGTCCTGCCCCAGCAATAAAGTTAACAGTCCATCAAGCAAAAAAAACGCATCTCCCAGCGTCCAGCCCCAGATAAGCCACAAAGGTCTCTACATACTTAAGAATAAAAGGGATTTCAGGTATACCATTGTTACATTAGTGCATATTGCTTACCCTTCCCCATATAGGGGACAATGACAGTCTGCTCAGATTCAAATCTCCCCAGAAACAAAAGACTGCACATACCTCAATGCTGCTTGTAGCAAGACACCATTCTCCACACTGAAGATCCTCTCACACATACCTTCAGCTGTGTTGTGGGAACCATTATGAATCTTAGATAATGTTTGCTAAAATCATCAACATCAGGGCAGAAAATAATCTCCACTCCTCTTGGGAAGCAATAGACTGATGATTTCCCCCTGAGAAAAATAGTACTCTCTGGCACCATTTTAAAATAAAAAAAACTTCTTGATTGAAGAATCTAAACTAACACCTCACTTTACCTCTTCCTATTACTAACACAGGCAAAGAGAATGACTGGAGGTGGAGGGAAGGGAGGAGCTATATATACAGCTCTGCTGTGGTGCTCTTTGCCACTTCCTGTTAGCAGGAGGGTTAATATCCCCACAAGTAAGGATGAAATCCGTGGACCTCGTCATATCTTGTAGAAGAAATATATGCATTTTGTAAGCTGCAATAGGAAGAAACTGAACAAAGACCAAGAGATTCACAAACACATGAAAGTTTATTGATCATGCTATAGCTTTCTGGATTCAGGAAGATATATAGGACAAATGTGAGGTATCATTATTGTTATCTAGCGTTCTATACTCACATGGTGCTCTTATTTATGCCTTTAAAACTAGAGTCAGATTACAGATAAGAGCAATTCCATTGATGAATATTATAATTTTATTGGAAGAGAATGACCATGGATTTCTCAATGACACAATGTGAGGGTGAGGGAGGTGTCTGGAACTCAATATGCAGGAATAGAAAACCTAAACAAATAAAGTATTTTCTTCTACAAACTTTACTGAATAAAAATAAGGCAAAAACAGTTAGTTGTATGATGATAAGGAATACTTGCTACATCAAAAGATTTGCTGGAGCCCCCTGTATCATTCAAATTGTGGGGCCTATTTATTATTGTGCGAGTGGACATGATGCCAAGTAGCGTATTATGTCTGCCGCACATCTATAAATGCCGACAGCATATGCTGTCGGCATTTGTCATTACACAAGCAGTTCTTTTGAATGGCTTGTGCAATGCCGCCCCCGGCAGATTTGAGGCCAATCAAAGCAAGCAGGGGGTGTCAATCAGCCCGATCGTATAGGATAGGGCAAAATGATGTTCGCAGCCTCAGAGCAGGCAGACAAGTTATGGAGCAGCGGTCTTTAGACCGCTGTCTCATATCTGCTGTTTTGCGGAAACAGGGGCATCAATCTCCATTCAGAGCTTGATAATTTGTCCCCTGTGTCTCAAAGTCTACCTCATGGTATAGCAGAGTGTCTGTATTTAACATTTACACATAAATTCCAATTCAAATATTCTAAGTTTAATGGCAGGGCCATGTGAAGGCACAATTACCAGCTACAGTGACCAATATAGGGGATGCTGCAAGTCCTCTATATAGTGTACAATTCAATTAAAAGCAAGCACTAAACAATATACTTCTTGAAGATTCTAAAGGAAACCTAGATATGAATTTATCAGAAGATACCAACAAAAATTACATTTCAAAGTAGGTAGAAAAAAAATGGAAACCTCAAAAGATCTAAGACTTAGGAAAAAGCAGATCCAAATGAACAAACAGCATTATCAAGGTTTACTCAGGTGTGAAAATTACCACTATCCCACAGAATAGCATACATAGCATATATATATATACAGGGAGTGCAGAATTATTAGGCAAGTTGTATTTTTGAGGATTGATTTTATTAATTGAACAACAACCATGTTCTCAATGAACCCCAAAAACTCATTAATATCAAAGCTGAATAGTTTTGGAAGTAGTTTTTAGTTTGTTATTTAGTTTTAGCTATTTTAGGGGGATATCTGTGTGTGCAGGTGACTATTACTGTGCATAATTATTAGGCAACTTAACAAAAAAACAAATATATACCCATTTCAATTATTAATTTTTACCAGTGAAACCAATATAGCATCTCAACATTCACAAATATACATTTCTGACATTCAAAAACAAAACAAAAACAAATCAGTGACCAATATAGCCACCTTTCTTTGCAAGGACACTCAAAAAGCCTGCCATCCATGGATTCTGTCAGTGTTTTGATCTGTTCACCATCAACATTGCGTGCAGCAGCAACCACAGCCTCCCAGACACTGTTCAGAGAGGAGTTACTGTTTTCCCTCCTTGTAAATCTCACATTTGATGATGGACCACAGGTTCTCAATGGAGTTCAGATCAGGTGAACAAGGAGGCCATGTCATTAGATTTTCTTCTTTTATACCCTTTCTTGCCAGCCACGCTGTGGAGTACTTGGACACGTGTGATGGAGCATTGTCCTGCATGAAAATCATGTTTTTCTTGAAGGATGCAGGACTTCTTCCTGTACCACTGCTTGAAGAAGGTGTCTTCCAGAAACTGGCAGTAGGACTGGGAGTTGAGCTTGACTCCCATCCTCAACCCGAAAAGGCCCCACAAGCTCATCTTTGATGATACCAGCCCAAACCAGTACTCCACCTCCACCTTGCTGGCGTCTGAGTCAGACTGGAGCTCTCTGGCCCTTTACCAATCCAGCCACGGGCCCATCCATCTGGACCCATCAAGACTCACTCTCATTTCATCAGTCCATAAAACCTTAGAAAAATCAGTCTTGAGATATTTCTTGGCCCAGTCTTGACGTTTCAGCTTGTTGTGTCTTGTTCAGTGGTGGTTCGTCTATCAGCCTTTCTTACCTTGGCCATGTCTCTGAGTATTGCACACCTTGTGCTTTTGGGCACTCCAGTGATTTTGCAGCTCTGAAAATATGGCCAAACTGGTGGCAAGTGGCATCTTGGCAGCTGCACACGCTTGACTTTTTCTCAGTTCATGGGCAGTATTTTGCGCCTTGGTTTTTCCACACGCTTCTTGCGACCCCTGTTGACTATTTTGAATGAAACGCTTGATTGTTCGATGATCATGCTTCAGAAGCTTTGCAATTTTAAGAGTGCTGCATCCCTCTGCAAGATATCTCACTATTTTTTACTTTTCTGAGCCTGTCAAGTCCTTCTTTTGACCCATTTTGCCAAAATAAAGGAAGTTGCCTAATAAATATGCACACCTGATATAAGGGTGTTGATTGTCATTAGACCACACCCCTTCTCATTACAGAGATGCACATCACCTAATATGCTAATTGGTAGTAGGCTTTCGAGCCTATACAGCTTGGAGTAGAGACAACATGCATAAAGAGGATGATGTGGTCAAAATACTCATTTGCCTAATAATTCTGCACTCACTGTATATATATATATATATATATATATATATATATATATATATGTGTGTGTGTGTGTATGTATGTATGTATGTATGTATAGGGTTGCCATATATATAACAATCAATACTGGCTGGGTGGCAACCTTGCATTATTTGCTCTACTAAAGAACATTACTTTAAGTAGAACTAAAAACTTTAAATGAACTAAACACAATGCTAACAAAAATATATTTGCATTCATACACAGATGCAGAAACAGGGAAGTCACAAAACCAAAGTTGAAAGCTGCATGATTTGACCAATCAGGGGCTTAGTTCTATCTACACACATATTGCGCAACACTGCTGCCAAAAATATAAAGTGCAACTACTAACAAACAACCAGCTCCTGTGTGGTTATTAGCAGTGCACAAATACAACTGTAATTAAGTATGATACATTGCTTTCCTCTGTTAAAATATTGTTACAACACTGTTGTCACTCATCAGTTTTTTATTAACACTTGACCCACACGCACACTGTGTGTACATTTAAAACTAAGGTATGAGCAGCCCACAAGCCCACCATACCCCCGTCCCCTAAGAAGAGTGCGTCTTTAGTAGTCGTGGGACAATATGCAATAACAATAATAATGAGCCCCACGATAATAATGGTGGTAGGTGCCACTGTGTCAGTCACAACAGGTTTCTCTCCACCAGCCAGCTCCAGTAGATCTGCTTTGGAGGCTCCAAAAGGGAGCACCTTGAGGCACTGTAAATGTGCTTTTCTAGTTTCTTGAGCTACATGGCTGTAAGGGGCTCCTGCAAACACTGAGGGAGAGCCATGCTCACAGGATCTCCTGGATACCTGCCTCCTTGAAAGCTGAGTAAACTCTTTGGTATCTCTTTAATATCTGCTCCCTGTAATGTAAACTGTGTGGATCAAAAGGCTGTTTCCCAGAAGGATAGCACCACACTGGGATAATTACCCACTTCTGACTTTGGGTTAATGTGCATGGGGAGGAAGGGACAAGCAGCCCTTAAATCACAGTACCACTAAGCCAATGTGCTTCGCCTGCCACTAAAAATGGCCCTGGAAAATAGTTACGCCCCTGAAAATCAGGAATTATAAGGAACTAGCAGGGATACTTTTTTACATCTTAAAATCCGGGATGTTCATGTTTTTCAGGGAAATATAGCAATTGTATATATGTGTGCGTGTGTGTGTGTGTGAATCAAAATCTAATGCCCCTTGTCTGTTTATTTTTTTATCTATTAGAGTTACTGTAAATGTTCATGTATGATGTTATAGAGGCATCCTTACCCTACTAATGTTCACTACCAACATTACATAAATACTCTAAAAAGGGTGGTGCCCTAAATAAAAAAAATATTTTGCAAGCTTCCAGCAGTAAAAAAGTGAAAAAAAAAATGTAGTATGACATCTTCAAAAAACAAGATAGGCTGATCTCTAGCAAGTCTCTATACCTTCTGCATGTTCTCTTTTTTTCTTTCTTGTCCTCTGCTTCTTTTTATTCTAGGTTAAGAATTTTAACTCAAGTACAGTTAATGTTTTAAATTCACTTGAAGTATAAAGAATAATGGAAATCGGGACAGTTTGGTATGTTGTCATGGAACACTGCTTTGCAACTGAAGCATGAAGACCAAAGAGTTCCCAACACTTCACTGCCCTTATGAAGCAAGCCTTATGGGAATAATTCCTTTTTATTCTGCAAGAAAGTAAAGTACATCCTTTTTTTTTTTTTTTTTTTTTTTTCTATCATAAAAAATAAATTTCCCAATACTCAAAATGTCACTATTAAAAATACAAATGTTAAATTTTACAGTCAGCATGAAATATTTTTCTAGATATGCAATTTAATTAAAGCGGATACAATTCACCAATGTGCTGGGGCTACAGTATACTATTACAGGGCACTTTACAATGAAATCTGTGTTCAAACAAAGACTGTTTTAGCCAATTCTAACACTAGAGGGGTAGCTCTTAGTCTTAAATGCTTCAGGAACCAATCAAAGAGCATTCTTAGCAACTGATTGTAAAAAACACACATGTACTAGGCTTTTTCACAAGCACTGAGAGTACCCACTAATCTTTGCTGATATAAGCTCACAGCACTAGGAACATGCATGTGCTACCAAACTCAAAGTTCAAAATAAGGCCTGTAATGTATGGTGTTGTCATCCTACATGGAAGTGAAGCCTATTTAAACCTATTTTCGGCTTCGTGTCTACAGTTAATTGAGATCATTTTAAGACAACTGAATATTCCATATTTTTTAGGGAATGTTCACCTACTTGACATTGAAGTAGATTTTCCCTGTCATTTGGAAAATACCTACTGGCTTGCAAACTTGGCAAAAAAAACAAACAAACATCTTTCTATTTAGCTTTTCTAGAGCATGATCTAGCTTGAGTAGATTTCTGTATTAGAATTGAAGAGTTGATGTATCAGTCAGCAAAGGAGAGGTACAGTAGATGTGAAAATATGGAGCCGCAGAAGTCTTCTCTTGAGCCTTTTAATAAAACATGAATTTGATGCCAAAGCACATTACATTCAGTTCCCCCATGACAGAAAATCAAAAAGTTATCCTTTTTTTTTTCTAAAGGCATTTTTCTGATTGATCTACAGAAACACAGAGAACAAGAAAGAAAGAGCAAGTATATACACACTAAAACATCTCTTTAATTTCTTAATTTAATATCTGACACGTAAAGATTCTCATTAAGCCAGTCAATGAAGCCTGGAAATACAATTTTCGTGCAAACTGTCGCCATCATAACTTACATGAAACTTCAGATGGTGCGCTGTAAGCAATGTGATTAAAACCATTCATCTTTGCTGTCAAACTCTTGCTCCTGTTATTAAATGAAGGGGGTTTAGTGGGACTTACCAGCTGACAACTTCATTTGGGAGAGGAGGTGCTGCAAAGGAATAAATGGACATGCTGTGAGTTCTAAAACACTTAAGCACTGGGTGGCTGGCAAATTGAAGGTTAAGCAGGCTGAAATAAGATCAAAGCATAGTGTCAGAGCTCGGGGAAAAAGGTGCTCAATCTAGCTTTTTATGTTACCTAGCAAAGCACAACATTAGGGATCAATTGCTTGAATTTAGAGTTGTCATCTCAGTTAGAAATTAAAATATACAGCCCACAGTAATAAGAATTACTAATTATGTCATCAAAATTGTAATTTCCTAGAAACAAGTAATGCTACTATTGTTCTAAAAAAAAAAGGGTCTAATTAACTTAAAAAGGATTTCTTAAAACTTGATAGAAATACAATGCTTGTATATTACTGATAAACTTCTAGATTCACTAATATTTCAAATGTAAAATCTCCACTGTTACTTGTTATTCGTAGGAGCTTATTAAATAAAAGGTGATAAAGCTCTCTCTGGGTCTTAGGGAATCAGTTTCCGCTTAATGATATAGGAAATGGATAAATGGGCAACTGCAGAAATGTTTATAGGTGGCAGAGGAGCAAATATTAAAAATATACCCTGATAGTATTAATGTTTATGTAGACAAATACTAACATATATATTACTGGATAAAAAAGCAAAATTCTAAGAGAATTTGGCAAATGCCTCCCCTAC
Organism: Bombina bombina; assembly: GCF_027579735.1. Lineage (NCBI taxonomy): Eukaryota > Metazoa > Chordata > Amphibia > Anura > Bombinatoridae > Bombina > Bombina bombina. The sequence continues at coordinate 963,482,028 of NC_069504.1, read as the reverse complement.
CCCCCCCCCCCCCCTCTTGACCCCCACATATCAAGATTTTTTTTGAACCTATTGTTTTTTGTATTCTTAGAGACTCTAGAGGACTGGCCTAACAGAGTCTGTGGGGCAAAATTATCAAGCTCCAAATGGAACCTAATGCCCCTGTTTCCATACGAGCCTTCAGGCTCGTCGGAAACAGCAGTTATAAAGCAGTGGTCTAAAAACCGCTGCTCCATAACAGATCCGCTGCCTCTAAGGCTGCAGTCTTTAGTCCGCCTGATCCTATACGATCAGGCTGATTGACACCCCTCTGGGGCGGCATTGGGCGGCATTGCAAAAGCAGTTCACAGGAACTGCTTGTGCAAATATAAATGACGACAGTGTTCACTATCGGCATTTATCGATGTGCAGAGGACATTATACGCTACATCGTATCATGTCCGCTCGCACTATAATAAATTAGCCCCCCTGTGAGCTCAATCCTATTTGTATTAAAGGGGCATTAAAAATAAAGCAACTCTCCTTCAGATATCTGCAGTAAAATCTAGGTTCCAAAACAGCAGCACAGATAACTGTGAGGGAGCATGAAATGTATTTGGTCTTTAATATCACTTCTTTGACCTTATATTATTTGCATTACAACTATTTTATCCAAGACATACATTCCTTTCCCTACAGCAACACTTAGGGCTTCATGTACGAAGCAGTGTAAGCTGGTCCGGAGAACTTGTGAGGCAGGTTTGCTCATGCAATCCTTCTTCCTGCAATGTAAGAAGCAGCGCTCTGATGCAGCACATTATTCACCACTGCCATATGGCTGATGATAGCACTGCCAATGCTATTGATTGAAAATATAGGGCTTGCTAAAGAAATTCAGCTGACTTAGGGCCAGATTACAAGTGGAGCGCTAAATATTGCTTTCTTGAAAGTGATATTTGTGCTCCACTGAGTAATACCAGCGCATGCTAATGTGTGTAGGTTTTACAAGTTGACAGCAATGTGAATGCAAGCTTCCTAGGGAAGCATTGCGCTCTCAAGAGCGCGCTTCCATAGGCTCCAAAGGGAGCCTCGTTCTGATGCTGTCATACACATAACCAAAGCTCAGCGAAGAGGGTAAGTCATGCAGCGATGGCAGCTAATTGAAAATATATATTATATGCTTATACATATATATATTATGTGTTAATATGTATATATACACATGTTAACACATACATATATGCATACATTTATATATATTTACTGGGAACACATAGCTTCTTTGACCAAAATTTAAAGGCACTTTTCAGTGCCGTTTTTATCTAACATCTCACTCCCGCCAACTTTACCCCCCAAATATTGCCTAGTGCAGATATTTTATTTTGGAAGCATTTGGGGCACATAAATAAAATTAACTAGAGATCTGATCTCTGGTTAATTTTCTAAGCGCTAACTTGTAATGACTGTTTATTTATCACGCCCGCAAACAGGCAAATTAGTGCTCCACTTGTAATCTAACCCTTAAGATTCTTTGGCAATTTTTTTTTACTGTTTACTTGTAATACAAGATTATCTCCTATTTTTAATGCAGGGTCACAATATGGATAGTGCACCCTATACTATCAATTGTGCTCCACTTGCAATCTAGGCAATAATCTTTCTCTACGTTGTTCTGAATAAATTATGTATAATATTAATGTACTAGTTTATAAATTGCATTGTTAATAGTAATAAATATAATATTACTAATAATTCAGTTTTCTTTATTCCATTGGTGATATTCAAAACATATTTTTTCATGAAACAAAAGCAAACAAATGTCAAAAACAAAGTCATACAGCACATTCAGTGCCACTTCAGACGAGACACAGTTGATAAAATTCTAAGTGTATGATCAATAAGAAAATCTACGGGAATAAATACAGAAGCATTGCAGAAGTGATATCATTCTCATTTTGCTATAACTTAGGCCCAAGGGGCTACCTGTCTTTTTTATCACAAAAAGAAATGTAACATTCACCCCCTTCAGAATCATAAATTATTCTGGATGTTGATGTTACTGGTAAAAACTATTTACCCTGTTAAGCTGGCAAGCGAATGCCATGAAAATATTATTACAGTGAATATAATAAAAACGAACAATAACTGTCCAGCTAGTGAAGAATGCTCATATAAGAAAGAAATATGCCGCAAACAGTGATTTTCAATCTGAAATGAAGCTTAGCCACTTCTGCTATCAACATTCCCCTTGGTTACAGATGTGAAGTTAGAAAAATTACACAGAAACTGCACTGTTTATGCAGTTTTTATTGTCTTTCGTCTTATATTGGAAATACTTGGCCTTTTGATCCTTTGATCTACTACAAGTCATTGTAATCCTTGGTGTAGCTTATATTTGCCCAAAGATATCTCATATTCAGCTGTTTATATCACTTTATATTTATGAACCCTAGAAAAGGGATTAAACCTTTGAATTGTGTTTTGGTGTTTTGCCTTTTATTTTTTTTTCACTGTGTGCCGTATTTTTCCATCCACTTAACAAACAACAAAATAAATTCCCTTGCTGACAGTTCTGAAGCACTATTTTATATACTTTATCATTGATTACTGATGTTGCAGTGAAGTTGTGTAAATCAGTGTTCATCTGGAACTTTACTGTCTAAATTTCTGGACCTTCAAGATTATGCAGTACTTAGATTATCCATACTTTTACTGTACTGTTTACAACACATTTTAAAAGCTTATAAAAAATATACAAATCACTTTGAGATTATAATATAAAAAGTTTAATAAGTATGTGTACTAAAAAAAATATACTCTGCAATAAACTTTATGATTTATTTTTACCCTATTCTAGTAATTTAACTCTGGAACAGCACACTTCCAACATCACAAGCCTAACCCTTCTACATATTTGCCCCAAACTGCTATCACCATAGATTATAAAATGAAAAACAGTTAAAAAAATGAAGTAGCAAAAGGATAGTGACAAGAAAGTGTTAATTTATTTAAAAAGTTTTCACACTCTGATAGTTAATTTGTATTGTATTGATGAGGTTACCCTCTACCCATTTGATCCCTATAACTGTTTTGTTGTACTCCGCCTTTGTTAATAGCGCTGCGGAATCTGTTGGCGCTCTACAAATAAGCGATAATAATGATTTGTTTTATGTTCTTTCTATAACAGCAGAAATATGACAAGCTCTTCCCATTACTTATTTGCCTGCTATGCAGGCTGCGGTCTTCAATCTGCACGATCCTATCCGATCGGGGCTGATTGACACCACCTGCTAGCGGCCAAATTGCAGGGGACAGCATTGCCCAAGCGTATGCTGTCGGCATTTATCGATATGCGACATACATGATACGCTACATGTCCGCTTGCACTTTAGTAAAATGGCCTCTTAGAATGCTATTCAGTACCACATAAATTATAACTTTATGCTGTTTAGAAAACCTCTGAAATAAAAATATAAAAGTTCTACTTTAGACACACATGTCAAAATCAACCAATGAATATTAAAGTGTCACTAAACACAAATGCAATTCTAGAACAATCAAGCAAAAATAAAGAAAGAAAAGGAGGTTAACCCACCAGGTACATCCCACAGACATTGAATAGTGCACTCAAAATTCAACGCTTTATTAGCACATTTTGAAAGTGCCCAAATTCTAAACAGTACTAAATCACATAACTATAAATAAATAAAATCAAATATTTAGGTGTCACCACTCTCAAATCAGGAAAACGTACATGTTAAAACACATAATACAAATCCCTTATAATGAAAGGCACCTCAGTATGCAATGCCACAGAATTACATCTGTAACAAAGACTAATTAAACATTTAATAGGCCAAACCAAAGTCCCTGTTAAAGAATTTAAACACAAGTATAATACCATTCGGGTAGAGTGACCACAGCATCACCTCGCATTTAAGGGCTTACCCAAACCAGTTATTACTCCATAATCCGTAACGAACATTCATGAATCATTGGTGTTTATATTATTAAACATCCATACCACCTCCTCCAATGTTCCAGAGCTTGAAACAGCATATATACACACAATCTCTCTGGTGGCAGCATTTACTAGCTCTCTCGTGTAACTGGAAATGTACCCGGCAACCCTCACCTTGATCATTTGTTCCCAAATAGGTAGTACTGGAGTCCTTGCCATATGTAGGGAGTTCACTAAGAAATACATTATTTATTATTATTATTATTATACTTTATTTATGAAGCACCAACATATTCTGCAGCGATGTCCATGGATACAATTCATTAAGATTAAGCAATGATAAAAAAAAAAACTTGTAGGAGACAGGACAAAATTTACAAACACATACAGGAGGAATCGAGGACCCTATTCCTGTGGGAGATTACAATCTAGAAGGGTAGGAGGTTGATTAACAGGAGGTGAGGACTGCAAGATTGAAAAAGATGTTAATGCAGAGTTAGATGAGGGAAATGTTGTTAGGTAAGTGAAATTAATTTATTATTGAGTTGGGTGGTAGGCTTCTCTGAATAGAAAAGTCTTCAGGGAGCATTTAAAAGAAGAAAGATTAGGGCAAAGCCTGACAGCATGAGGGAGAGTGTTCCAGAGGGTAGGTGCTGCACAAAAGAAGTCCTGCAATCTAGCATGAGAAGAGGTGATAGTCGCAAGGAGCAGGTCATTGTTGGATCTTAGTGGACGGGCTGGAGTATAATTGTTTATTAAAGAGGATAGGTAGAGGGGAGCGGCATTGGTGAGAGCTGCTGTTAATGGGGAGCCAATGAAGGGACTCGCAGAAAGGTGCAGCAGCTACAGAGTGACGGGAAAGGTGGATCAGCCTGGCAGAGGCATTTAGAATGGATTGAAAGGGGGAGAGGCAGGAAAGAGGAAAATCAGTAAGAAGTTATTGCAGTAGTCAAGTCGGGAAATAACAAGGGAGTGGATTATTAGCTATGTGGTGTTAGCGCTCAGAAAAGGTTGAATCTTGGAAATATTGCGTAGATGGTTGTGGCAGGATGTAGAAAGTGATCAGATATGGGGACGAAGGATAGATTTAAGTCTAGTGTAACTCCAAGGTAGCGGACTTGGGGTGATGGGGAAATGGTGATGCCGTCAACAGGGATAGAGAAGGCAGAAGTTGGAGTAGAGCTTAAGGGGGGATAAGAAGGAGCTCAGTCTTGGACATGTTAATCTTTAGGTGGTGAGAGGCCATCTAGGAAGAAATACCAGATAAACAGTTGCTCACATGAAGAAGGACAGAGGGAGAGAGAGCAGGGGTGGAGAGGTAGATCTGGGTGTCATCAGCATAGAGGTGATATTTGAAGCCATTACTGTTGATAAGTTTACCCAGCGAAGAAGTATAAATGGAGAAAAGTAGAGGACCCAGTACAGATCCTTGAGGTACTCCAACAGACAGAGGCATTGGAGAGGAGAAGTTGCTGGTAAATGACACAGAAAAAGACCTGTGAGAAAGATAGGAGTGAATCCAGGAAAGAGCAGTGTCACAGAGGCCAAAAGAGCTAAGGGTCTGTAGGAGGAGGGGGAGGTCAACTATGTCAAAGGCAGCTGAGAGGTCAAGTAAGATGAGTATAGAGTAGTGGCCAATATTTTTAGCAGAGAGAAGATCGTCAGTAACCTTGGTAAGGGCAGTCTTGTAAAGTGCGGCTATTCACCCGTAAGGGTCTCAAGGCGCTGAGGGTTGCAGTTCATTTGAAGAGCCAGGTCTTGAGGTCCTTTCTGAACTTAGTTAGGTTGGTAGCTTGTCTGAGGTGCAGCGGGAGGGTGTTCCAAGTCTTGGCTGCCAGGTGAGAGAAGGATCTGCCTCCCGCTGTGGTTTTCCTGATGCGGGGGATGACAGCGAGGGCTTGGTTGGCCAATCAAAGTTGTCTGGTAGGGGTGTAGAAGGTAATGCAGTGGTTCAAGTATTCAGGACCGATGTTGTGGAGGGCTTTGAATGCATGGGTGAGAAGCTTGAAGGTTATTCTTTTGTTTATGGGGAGCCAGTGCAGGTCCCGCAGGTGTTTGGTGATGTGGCATTGACGAGGGATGTCAAGGATTAGTCTGGCCGAGGAGTTCTGGATGCGCTGTAGTCTCTTTTGGAGCTTGATGGTGGTGCCGGCGTAGAGTGCATTACCATAGTCCAGTCGGCTGCTGACGAGGGCATGAGTGACAGTCTTCCTGGTCTTGGTTGGGATCCATTTGAAGATCTTTTGCAGCAGGTGAAGTGTGTAGAAGCATGCAGAAGAGATGTCGTTGATTTGCCGGTCCATGGAGAGCGATGAGTCCAGGATGACGCCTAGATTTTGTGCATGGTTGGTGGGGGTTGGAGGGTGTCCGAGGGCTGTGGGCCACCATGAGTTTTTCCAAGCGGATGTGGTGGGACCGAGGAGGAGGACTTCGGTCTTGTCTGCGTTCAGCTTTAGGCAGTTGTAGTTCATCCAGGTGGCGATTTCTGATAGCCCTTCGTGGACATTTCTCTTAGCGGTGGTTGGGTCCCTGGTGAGTGAGATGATTAGCTGGGTGTTGTCAGAATAGAAGACGATGTTGAGGTCGTGTTGTCGGGCGATGGCGGAGACAGGGGCCATGTAGATGTTGAATAGGGTGGGGCTCAGCGAAGAGCCTTGGGGTACACCGCAGCTGATTTCTGTGGGCTTGGAGGTGAAGGGTGGGAGTCTAACTTTCTGGGTTCTGCCAGTGAGGAAGGAGGTGATCCATTCCAGGGCTTTGTCGTGTATGCCGGCATTGTGTAGTCGGTTGGGGAGGGTGAGGTGGGAGACAGTGTCGAATGCTGCTGAGAGGTCTAGGAGAATGAGGGTGGCGGTCTCTCCTCTGTCGAGTAGGGCGAGGATGTCGTCTGTGGTGGCGAGGAGGGTGGTCTCGGTGCTGTGGTTGCTCCTGAAACTGGATTGGGAGGGGTCCAGGGTGTGGTTGGCTTCAATATAGTCAACGAGTTGCACGTTGATGGACTTCTCAATGACTTTGGCCGCAATGGGGAGCAAAGAGATTGGGCAGTAGTTCTTTGGATCATTGGGGTCAGCCGTGGGTTTTTTTCAGTAGGGGTTTTAATTCTGCATACTTCCAGTCATCCGGGAAGGTGCCAGTTTCGATGGAGCAGTTGATGGTGCTGCAGAGCTCGGAGGCGATGGTGTCACCCACTTTGTTGAAAATGTGATGCGGGCATGGGTCTGAGGGTGCTCCGGAGTGTATCGATCTCATGATTTTGATGGTTTCCTCTGTGGTGAGGGGGCTCCAGATGGTCAGTGGGAGGTGTATTTGGGTGAGGTATCAGTGGGAATTGGTGGGTAGGCGGTGGTGGGTGAGTTCTGGGGCACAAAGCTGTCATAGATGTCGACGATCTTGCGGTGGAAGTACATTGCAAGTTTATCGCAGAGGTCCTGGGAGGGCGGGATGTCGTTGGTGTCGATTTTGGGATCGGAAATTTCCTTGATGACTGTGAATAGCTCCTTGCTGTTGTGGACGTTGGCATTGATTCTATCTTGGATGGCTGTCTTCTTGGTGGTTTTGATGAGGTGGTGGTGGGTAGCGATGGCTTCTTTGTAGGCTGTTTTATTTGAGGGGGTCTTGCTGGATCTCCAGGTCCTTTCCAATCTCCTGCAGTGACGTTTGGAGTCCTGGAGGACAGGGGTGAACCAACTAGCCTTGTTGGTGGGTTGGCGGTTGGACAGTTTCTTGAGAGGGGTGAGGGTGTTGGTGCAGTCTGTGAGCCAGTGGTGGAGGTTGTGGGTGGAGGAGTTGGCATCAGTGGAGGTAGCTGGGGGGCACTTGTTCAGGGTGGAGTGCAGTTGGTCTTCGGTGATTTTGTTCCAGTTTCTGCGGGGTGGGTGGTGCTGCCGGAAGTGTGCGGTAGGTTTGTTGAAGGAAAAATGTATGCAATGGTGGTCGGTCCAATGGAGTTCAGTAATGTGGTTGACTGAGATGTGGTTGCCTGCAGAGAAGATAGGGTCGAGTGTGTGTCCGGCTAAGTGGGTTGGGGAGTTGACGAGTTGCTTTAGTCCGATGGTTCCAAGGTTTTCTAAGAGGTTGGCAGTGTTGTGGTCATTGAGGTTGTCTAGGTGGAAGTTGAGGTCACCGAGGAGGATGTAGTCTGTTGAGGGGAGGGCGTGGGGTGCGATGAGGTCGGAGATGGAGTCACAGAAGGCAGGACAAGGTCCGGGAGGGCTTTAGATGAGGGTGCCACGGAGGGTAGTGTTGGGACTGACCTGGATCTTGAAGTGTAGGTGTTCCAAGCCTGGTGAGTGGTAGTCGGAGCTGGTTGTGACGTGGCGGGAGTGTTTGTGGACAATGGCGATGCCTCCTCCCGGTCGGTTGCTGTGGTCCTTGTGGGAGATCTTGTATCCGTCGGGGATGGCAATGGCGATGTCCGGCATTGATGTGGGGTTCAGCCAGGTTTCAGTAAGGAAGGCAACATCTGGGGAGGTGGAGTTGAGCAGGTTCCAGATTTCGACGGCGTGCATGCGGATGGAGCGGGTGTTGAGGAGGATGCAGTTGAGGTGGTTGCGGTTGTTTTTGCGTGAGTTGACTGGCAGGTTAGTGGTTCAGAGGGAGGAGAAGGCGTGTGAGGTGACTGGCAAGTTAGTGGTTCGGAGGGAGGAGAAGGCGCAGTTGCAGCAGGTGAAGGGTCCTATGGTGTTCGTCAGGGATGCGTGGTGGCAGGCAGATGATCTACCGGTGTTGAGATGGAGGAGGGTGCTTGCGTCGTAGTGGCAGTGGTTGTGGGAGCCAGGGTTAGTGGTGCTGGACGTGGTCCAGGCGCAGACGGGCGCAGACGGGCTTGCCTTTGGCGCGCCAGCGCTGCACCCGCCGCACGCGGCCGCTGCACGACTGTGCAGCAACTTCCATTAAATAGGTGCTGGGAGGTGGGAGGGCTGGGAGGTGGGGGGCAGGGCAGTTGCTTGTAGGAAGAATGTTAACAAAGGGAGTTACCTGTACTGTGCTGGTAGGCGGGGGGGGAGGGCAGTGGCTGTGGCATGGGAGAGACAAGCAGAAAGGAGAGGAGGCTAGAAGAGGCTGCAGTCTCAGAGTAAAGCAGCAGCAACTTCCATTAAATAGGTGCTGGGAGGTGGGAGGGCTGGGAGGCGGGGGGCAGGGCAGTGGCTGTAGGAAGAATGTTAACAAAGGGAGTTACCTGTGCTGTGCTGGTAGGTGGGGGGAGGGCAGTGGCTGTGGCATGGGAGAGACAAGCAGAAAGGAGAGCAGGCTAGAAGAAGTGTTTGAAGTGGAATCCAGGGGGTCAAGCAAGGAGTCGGTGGACAGGAAGTGGGTTAGGCGATTGTAAACTAGTTTTTCCAGGAGTATTGATATTAGTGGAAGCAGTGATATGGGCGGTAGCTCTCAGGAGAATTAGGGTCAAGGGAGGGTTTTTTGAGTATGGGAGTGACTTTTGCGTGTTTGAAAGAAGATGGTAATGAACCGGTAGAGAGAGATAGGTTGAAGATGTGGGTAAGAGGAGGAGTGAGGGTGGAAGATAGGGAGGGTATTAGATGGGAAGGGATAGGGTCGAGCGGGCAGGTAGTGAGGAAGATAGTAAGGAAGAAACTTCATTCTCAGTGACTGGATGGAAGATGCAGAGGGAGGTAGAGGGAGTAACTGGGCCTGTTGGAATATTGCAGGTTGGTGTTAGGATGTTGCTTCGGATAGTATGTGTTTTGTTTAAAAAGTAGTCTGCGAGGTCTTGACCACTAAAGACAGTTGGGGGGTGGAGCAGGTGGGTAGAGGAGAGAGTTAAAGGTGTAGAAGAGTCCTTTAGGGTTTGAGGAAAGAGTAGCTATGAGAGAAGAGAAGTAGGTTTGCTTGGCTAAGTGCAGGGCAGAAGTGTATGAATGAAGAATAAACTTATAGTGTATGAAATCAGGTTCAGAGTGAGTTTTCCGCCAGACAAACTCAGCAGTACGGGAGCATTTTTGCAAACAGCGTGTTTGCTGAGAGTGCCAGGGCTGTAAATGATGGCGTGATGTTTTGCACAGTTGGGGAGGGGAAAGTGTGTCTAGTGCAGAGGCAAGAGTTTTGATACAGTGGGCTGTAGCGAGATCAGGACAGGTTATAGTGGAAGTGTGAGGGAGGAGATCTTGAATGATATTTGAAAATTGGAGTCGATCCAAAGCATGTAGATTTCTACAGGTGCGGGGGTGGAATGGAGAAGTGAGTTTGGCTGTTGCATTAATATTATAGGTGACCAGGTGATGGTCTGAAATGGGAAAAGGGCGACAGGTGAGGTTAGATATAGAGCAGAGGTAAGAAAAATAAATAGAGTGTCCATCACAGTGAGTAGGGAATAGGATGGATTGTGAGAGACCGAAGGAGGATGTGAGTGAAAGAAGTTTAGAGGCAGCAGGGGCAGACGGGTTGTCAATAGGAATGTTGAAGTCCCCAGGAATTAGGGTTGGTATATTTGTGAGAAAGTGAGGAGGCCAGGCGGTAAAGTTGTCAAGGAATTGGGAGGTCGGTCCAGGAGGGAATGCAGTGGACCTCAAAGGAGGAGGAGAGAGATGGGATTGGAGGTATGTACTGATAAGTGCAGGAGGGGGAGAACAAGATCCCAACACCGCCTCCACATTTCTCACCTGGACTAAGAAATACAACAAGATCAGAGGGTTAGATTTAAGAAAGGAAATTGGGTGGGAATAAATAAATTAATTAAGCAAAGTTAGAGAATAAAGAAGTGCACATGCTGGAGACAGGATAAGAGCTCATTAAAGGTGTAGACAGTGGGTTAGAGTGACACACAGGGGTTAAGGACAGTGTAATAAATCCAGCAAAAACAGAGGTTTTTAAAGGGACATATCAGGGGTTAAGAACAGTGTAATAAATCCAGCAAAAACATAGGTTTTTAAAGGGACATACCAGGGGTTAAGAACAGTGTAATAAATCCAGCAAAAACAGAGGTTTTAAAGGGACATACCTGAAAGTAAATGAGAGATATCAGGGTTAGATTCAGTAGATGTTAGGCTTAAATAAGTAGCATTCTGTGCAGCTGTAATTATTGTCTAATTCTTAGTGCTGCCACTTAAAGATCATCACTTAGACAGATGGGAGCTTAGAGAGATGGAATGCTTTGCAAACACTCAGACCCCAGCAAACGCTACCCCTTAGCTGGTCTGCACTGACATTGCTCTCAAACAGGTTAGGGGTAGATGACCTGTACATAAAAAGATTATTTAGCCTTAGCCAATGTATGTTTCACCCCTTTGGCTTCACTTTAAATTACATGGGGCTTCCTCAGGGCTATTTTCTCAAAGGCACGCCTGTTCCCTTTATAGTATTCCGCCCTGAATCAGTAAAAAGTTATATCACAAAATAAATGCTTGACACATGCAGATATAGTGAAAGATGACTTTATTAATAAATACAGGCTACAATAGAAGATTTCACTTTCATCCCCAGAAACAAGTAGAAAACAAGCAAAATCTAATTAATCATTTAGACCTCTAGGGTACCTGGTCTTCAGGGTATACATCCATCTAGTCTCTTCTGTAGTAATATTTTAACAATAGCACCACCTCTCCCACTTACATCACCCTTATCAATTGCAGTAAATTTATAAGCTGAAGTGTCTTTATTATGAACACTTTTAAAGTGCCTTTGCATCATATGTATATTTTGAATGTTAAATGTCATCTGTTAAATATCATCACAATGTTCCTGTATACTAACTTTAAACATATGTTTCTTTTTATCAAAATAAAAGAGAGAGCAGGTGCAGTATAATAAATATGCAACTCCAACAGATTTGTAATTAAAGAAGAATTTAGCTCTAGTGGACTGCTTATGCATTGCTGCCCCCTGCAGATTCACGGTCAATCGGCCACTAGCAGGGGGTGTCAATCAACCCAATAGTATGAGATAGGGTGAATTGATATCCGCAGCCTCAGAGAAGGCATACAAGTTAAGGAGCAGCAGTCTTAAGACCGCTGCTTCTTAACTCCTGTTTCCGGCAAGCCTAAAGTCTTGTGGGGAAACAGGGGCATTCAGGGCCATTTGGCCCTTAATAAATCGGCCCCATAGTCCATAGGGATAAATACCTCTATTTTTAACAACCCAATAAGCAGGAGAGGGACTATGTACAAACCTACTCAATACCAATTTTTCCTTAAGGACTGGTGCCATGTGAGATACCAATGAGGGACTCTCTCCAACCAAGTTACTGATCTTGACATCAACCATTAAAATATGAGAATTTTCACTCTAGACACGGCACAAATCCAACCAGTGACAATAATAGGTAAAAAAAACAACTAATCCTATTGTCAATCTTCTTGGAATTTCTTCTTGATCTGAATACAGTATATCATCACTATTTGTTTTTCAAGCCTTTGCTCAAGCTTTTTTAACACATTTCCTGGACTAACCTCTCTTTTCAAATCTAGAACTCATTCCACTAGCCTGCAATTCAAACTTGTTCTGCAACAATGTCAAAACAGAATCCCTCCCTTAAGGTGTTCTGGATGGCAACTAGTTGCCTCAAGAATGCTATTGGTAGCCATCTTTTTCCTAAAATGTTCAGTCACTATAAGATTTCCCTCTTTTTCCTTCTTTATCCCTCTGATTTCCCTCATTTATCCTTTTAAGATTTGAGAAAAATTCTTAAAGGCACAGGAAACCCCAAAAATTGAATTCATGTTTTGGATAAAACATACAATTTTAAACAACTTTCAAATATACTTTTATTATCACATATGCTTTATTCACTTGTTATCTTTTGCTGAAATAACAGCATTTCATTACTGATATCTAGCTGAACACATCTAGTTAGTCAATCACAAGAGACAAATGTATGCAGGCACCAATCACCAGCTAGCTGCAACTAACGTAGGATAAGTGCATATTCATTTTCAATAATGAATGCCAAGAGAACAAAGTACAATTTTGACTTTCCTATCCTTTACACCTAGAATTTAATCCACATATCAGATCCAAAGCTGTACATATTTGTCTAAAATAATATCATATTGTTAAAATACATCAAACAATTCCCAAATTCCTAAATGTAAGAAAGCATAAGTCGGTATACGTACTGCCCCATAACTGTACCCCTGATCTGTCTGTAAAACCTTCCATCAAAGGAGAAAACATTATTCTCCAAAATGTATCTCATCAGGTCAAATTTTGCATGTCACTGGAATCCCGGACCTCTAGCTCAAGGGAATGTTTTACCGTTCTGATACCTATATTGGGCTAGATTATGAGTGTAGTGCAATATTGCGCTTACGCAAGCATGATATTTGCACTCCACTCAGTAATACCAATGTATGTAAATGTGCGCTTGTATTTCAGGGTGGCGCAATGTTAACGCAACCTCGTGTTCGCAATTACGAAAGCCAAGCACTTACGAGAGCATTTCCATAGGCTACAATGGGAACCTTGTTTTCATACTGGGAGCCACAGCAAACCACCTAGCGCAGCGCAGGGAGCAAATAGCACAGCGTTGGGCACCAATAAATAAATATATATGTATATGTTTATATACATATATATTTATGTGTTTATGTGTATATACACATATTAAATCAAAGTACAAGGGAAAATCAAATAACCCTAGGCTGAGAATCATACTAAAGGGCTATGAAAATTCCATTGCAAAACAAAGTGTCAGCAAAATTATGACGTCTCTGTCATAGGGGAACGTCTAATCAGTGATATTACTCATGGGTCCTATGGTGTCTGCTAGCCCTCCGCCTTCTGACCGGTGCCTTAAAATGACACTGGCAGTCTCTCTGCCTCTCCAAGTGTCAGCGGATCCTTTGGCTATGGCGGTGCATCCATGCAGACCTCTTCTGTGATGTACCGCGTCTGTCCCATATGTGTGGCCGACGGGCCAATCAGCTGCTGATCATCTGCTCCAGCTCTCACTGCATGTTGGGTGATAGACAAACCAGCTGGAAAGATGCCAGTAACACAAACAGTCAAAGAAGTTCATCAAAAGTAAAATCCAAATGTTATTGCAACGTGATTAAAACAGGGGTACTGCAACCCTCAAGGACAAATACACATGGGGCGTTTTGGCTTACACAGCCATAGTCATAGCCTACAGTGCTTCACCTCAAACAAGTTTAAAAAGACCTAACAGGTATAGGATTGGTTAAAAGAAACACCCACATGGTTATGATCCTATCACATTATACATCCTCTACCTATAGTCCTATACAGCTGTCATTCAGTGCTTTAGCCGCAGGTATATGAAAACATATAATTGGATAATCCTATTCTGCGCTATATACCTTACTATTAACCACTATACATATGCTTACATCATGCTATCTAGTAACAGTCTCAGATACAAACAAAGCTTTTAAAATTGCACATGTTCTGTAGACTATCTAGAAATATTGCATATGCTCCTTCAAACATTGCCTAAAGGGAAATATCAGAATACCACCTTAAATTGAGATCCAATGAGAAGCGAGTATTGCCTTTAAAAAGAACCAGTATGCCACTCAATTATATCCTTGATAAAGCCCAGATTCCAGGTGAAACGTCAAAAAGATTGGCTGAGGTGCCTGGTTCATCAAAACTTTCTACAAACAAGTCCTTGTCCAAGTTGGAGTTACCGTACGAATGGAAAAGTGAGACGGCAAATAGTGACAAGGAGAAACCAATCACAGAGTTGCATTTGGGTCACGTGACAAACATAGAACTTGCAACGGGATTCCCTTCTCACACGCCACAAGGGAGACCAGATGCCGGAAACGGAGGGCAACACGAGCTGTAGAGAGCGGTGAGAATAGCCTCTCTAGGAGCAAGGCGGTACCTCAAGGCGGTGAGTCATTTTATATCTTTACTAATAGACTGCTGTTAATATTTCAATACTCATAGAGACTAACAAATATACAAAAGCATTTTATATAGTATAAATGAATAAATGCATTTGTAATTATTGGTGTATTTTGGCATAGTTTCAGTATTATGTAAAGGAAAGCAAAGGACATAAGTCATATAAACAATATTACTGTTTTAATATTTACTACGTGTGGAATATAATCTAGAATATATTCTAGACCTTGATCGTATAACAGATAGAAGTGTATATACAACTAGAAGATAAATGTAAACATACTAAGTATTTTTTGCAAGTGTTTAAGCTTCTTAGCACCCTCTATTCCTTCTATCACTTATCCCAAACTTAGGAATCTTTAGAGGAGGTTCCCAAAGAGTGGCATACACTCCCCTAGCGCACATCTATCTTAATACTGTTTAAAGATGCATGAACAAAGCACATCTTCCAATGTGATAAACAAACATAAATAAATGTATCTCCACTTATCTAAGTACAGAATACATCACCTCTAGAAGGACTAATAATGGCAGTAGAGCAGCCATGTCCATAATAATTCAGGATGAGAGTGCATAATATCTGCGATATGTACTGTGAGAGTAGGATGCCAAATTCCCAACACTGTGTTTTCACAGGCTTCAAATCAGCGGTGGATTTGAAGCCTGTGGAAAACCGTGTTGGGAATTCCGCATCCTACTCTCAATACATATCGCAGATATTATGCATCCTCATCCTGAATTATGGACATGGCTTCACTACTGCCATTATTAGTCCTTCTAGAGGTGATGTATTCTGTACTTAGATAAGCGAAGGAGATATATTTATTTATGTTTGTTTATCACATTGGAAGACATGATTTGTTCGTGCATCTTTACCATTTTGTATCTGAGATAGTATCTTGTCCATGTATCTTTAGCATTTTGTATCTGAGACATTTACTAGATAGCATGTTGTAAGCATATGTATAGTGGTTAATAGTACAGTATATAGCATAGAATAGGAATGTCCAATTATATGTTGAATGTGCATGTCTATACACACATATTAACACACAAATATATATGTATATAAGCATATACATTTATATGTATAGAGAAAACACAGTCTCCCATTGACCTCCATGTAAAGGAATTTTAGGTGCCATTTTTCTAACACTCCACAACCCCTTACTTTAACCCCTTATAACTGCTTTGTGCAGTTTTAAAAAAAAATATATAAATAAAAATGCTCATATTTTGTATTAAATGTTAATGTACTGTCCTCTTTATTTTGGGGTCTGACCTGTAGTTAATTCCGTTTAGCACAAAGTGAAAATGTGAGCTTGTGGTCACATAAACCTGCCACTTGAAATTGGCTGGTTATTTAACATGCATCTGTAAACAGGTAAATTTACCCCTTTACGGGTGCATGTTAAGATAGCGTCTCACTTGTAATCTAGCCCATTGTGGGGAATAGAAGGGTAAAGAGTCTCCACACCTTATATTACCCACAAGGTTTAAGAGCGGTAAAACATGTTCTGGAAACTAGCGGTCTGGGTGTCCAGTGACATACAAAGTTAGTCACAGACCTGATATAGTTTATAGACCAACACCAGCAAAACTGGAGTCTAATAGATTTTAATGGAAATTCTATGGTAGGCTATCTTTGAACATAATATAAGATTAAAGAGATGGCCCTTTCAATGAATTTTAGACATGTGCATGTGCTAATTCGTTAATGAAACAGGGGTATTCATGTAATTTCTACCGGAGCTCTGTGAAGAAGAGAGGTGGGTTAGCATGGCCCTCCAGAATTCTAAAGGTGAGCATAAAGCTACAGGTGAACTTTTTCACCTGTAGCTTTGGAACACTTACATCTGTTTAACAAAAATGATTGCACTGTAAATGTTTAATATCCAGTATTCATACAGAGAGAGAAGCACTCTACCAGGAATGAACAACTGCTTAGTAGCTTGTTCTATGGCGAGTTACCACCCAGGAGCTGCCTTTTCCAGCTCATTTGTGTGTTTCACAGAGGAGAACTTTCCTAAATTATATCAGTCTTATCATCATATTAAGGTCAGTTCAGCCCCGAAACACCAGACAATTCTTCTCAGAACAAGGAACATGGCAACCCCAGATGTTCGTTTTGGCCCTGTGTGGGCACCGTCAGTGAGGTACAGCCATACTCTTCCAAACACACAAGGCAAGGAGTCCACGTCTGGTTTCCCCCATCACCCCTAGAGAGACTTCTCCAAAGTAATAATAAAAATGTATACAGAGAGAGAAGTGTTCTACCAGGAATGAACAACAGCTCAGAAGCTTCTTCTATGGCGAGTTACCAACCAGGAGCAGCCTCTTTTAGACCAATTGTGCTTTTCACAGAGGAGAACTTTCCTGAAGTATATTAGTCTGATCCCACCTATAAATGTCAGTCCAGCGGCCCAGTCCAAAAATAAGATGCAATTCTCCTTGGAACAAGGAACATGGCAACCCAGATGATTGTTTTGGCCCTCTGTGAGCCAGCATTAGTGAGGTGCAGTCATACTTCTCCAAAAACACTGGGTAAGTAGTCCACGTCTGGTTTCCCCCATCACCCCTAAGGAGACCTCCTGTCACACTATGCAAAGGAGCAGGTCAGGTGTTGGGAGCTGTTGTGCAGAGGTGTCAGGTTCTGGGGTTAAAGTTGTGTTTTGTCTGCGTGAGTCTTTCCTTTTTGGCATAATTAAACTGGTACAAAGGTTTTAGAAAATAAAGGTTAAGGTTTTATTGATAGGTTAATTAGCAATGCAGAGAGATGCAAACTAGATAAAAGGCAAAGTCACTGTGTAGACAAGAATAGAAAGTAACTTGGTTTAGACAGTCTTAAATCAGGCAAAAATGTAAATAAACTGTAGACAAGAAACTTGGCAATAGCAGAATACGTAGATATGCTGTAGACCAAAACTTGGCAGTAACAGGCAGGATATAAAGAGATGCTGTAATCAGGTAACTTTATAATAACAGGCAGGATACTTGCATATGCTGTAAACTGGAACTCTGTAGTAACAGGCAGGAATGTAGATCTTTGTAATAACAGGCAGGATACTTGCATAGGCTGTAGACTGGAACTCTGTAGTAACAGACAGGAATGCAGTTCTTTGTAATAACAAGCAGGATACGTGCACAGGCTGTAGACTGGAAATCTGAGGCAGTTCTTAGGAAATATCAGAGAATTAGCCAAGATCAATTGCCAGGAAAACAGTCCAGAAACGAAACACAGTGCCAACTAAATATCCAGAAGAGTAGTCTCAAAATGAAGCAGAAATCAGGCACCAGGAAATCCAACAAATCTGTATTCAAACAGGAATCAGGACCAGAGGCTCTGTCAGATTGAAACACTCAATGTCAAGGCCCAGAACTGAAAGCAAACCTGCCTAATATAGAAGGATGCTGATTATATGATTTGTTTCAGCTGGTAAGCAGGTGAAGCCAGAGAGCCAAAGTTGCAGCAAACAGAAAACCAATAATCTCAGCCTGTGACCAAGCCACCTGTTGGTGAAGAGGTAAGTCAGCAGGATAGGAAAGATCAGCAGCAGAAATAGAAACAGGTCCCAGGTTCAATTCTAGGCAGGTTCATGACACCTCCACAGAATTGCCTAGTATTTTGCAGCTGGACTACCCTTGTTAGTTCGGAAAAGGCTGCTGTATTTCAGGAAAATTTTCCTCTGTGAAAGGCACAATTGGGCTAAAAGAAGCTACTACCAGGTGGTAACTGGGTCATAGAACAAGCCATTAAGCTGTTGATCGTTCCTGGAAGACTACTTCTCTTTATGCTTGAATATTCAGTATTAGTTTTGTTTAAAACAAAACAAATACTGAATGCACACTAGACGTGTGCAAACAAAAAAAAAAAAAAAAAATTGTCTTGGACAAATAATGTATCACTGCTGGATAGTATATTAAACTAATAGGGGCCTATTTATCAAAGCTTCAAATGAAAATATATGCTTGAATTCCGTGTCGTAATTGTCGCAAGATCGATTCGCCGTAGTTATCAAAGTGTAAAGATCGGCAAATGTTGACGTTTGTGACGTAAAATACGATCCTGCAATCTCAATAAGTTGAAAACCGTGGTATTCGAGCGGAATCGTGTTCATTCGCTCCTCATAATCGACACTATTTGAAGCTCTCACAAAGTTATCAAAAATTCTACATTTACGCTCGCATCTTTTCCGACTCAGCGTACCTTGTTTTCAATCCGCCACCCTTGAGGTCGCGGATGCCATAGAACGCAATGGGAGTCTGAAAATGGGAGTCTGAAAACACAGAAAGCTTATGTTCGATGCTGCAAGAGAATGAAGCATATGACATAATAAAAGTAAATTAGAAACTTTATTAAATTTGTATACCCTTTCTAAATCAAACATTATTATTGCTTTATATTTGGTGCACTAGTAGATATAGGGATAAATATTAAAAATACATTACTACTTATGGATTATGTTACAACTAGGGGACAATATTATTTCTACAAATTTGGTGCAAAGTTTTGCCCCAAACTTGTTTCACTGATAGATATAGAGATAAAAATGAAATAAATACACAACATATTAGCAAACTTCTTTTTTATTTTTTGGAAAAATCTATGTGCACCATGTTTAAGCCATGTAATTCAAGTCCCACTCTCCACTTCGCGCCATATTTGACTCAACACTTTTCGCACCAATTATCATGCAAACTCCAAAACAACCTACACACTAGTGAAATTTCCACCACTTTTGATTGGAATATGCATAATCACATGATTTATGACATCAGTCAATCTGTTTTGAATACACATTTTAAACTATCACTAACTAATCAAATTGCTCGATACTTGTGTCATTGTTCACTCATCAGAACTTGTAAGTGCCATTTGTTACATTGTGTATTGTTATATTGTGTATTGTTATATTGTGAATTTGTGTATTATATTTTCAAAGTATGTATATGTGAAATTAGTATTAAAGATAAACATTGATTGACATTAGGACACCCAGTGTAATATATTAGACAAGGATTTTAAAATTCAAATTGATGTTTGATTCAGTATAATCTTAAGCTGATAGCTCAAAGGGATAACCCACTTAACTTTAAATTGTCATGATTCAGATACACCTGAAATTAAAATCACCTCTTTACTGGCATGCTATTTTCAGTGTATTTCTTCCTTCTCTTAATTTTCTTTTTCAGTAAGAAATGTCATCTTATATGCCATCCCATTTTATGACACCTTTGAAATGGTGGTTTTTATGACTAGATTGCAATCAGGAGGGGTTACACAGGTACAGAGAGAAAACTGTCTCAGCTCTTAAAATATCCATTGATTGCAAATAAATACGATACCCTGATTACATGCTATATTCACAATTATTTTTGCTCAGAATAATAATACATTTACACTATATACATATAGTGGTATAAATAAACACAGAGATTGGAAAGACAACATTGTTTAGAACAAAAAAAGGAATTTAGGAACATGCAAATATGTTTGAAAAAGATTTCTGACATAACACACACACACACACACACACATTGTATAACAACTCAATATAAAAATAACTTTCTATGAGATATTGTTTGTTGAGGTATAAATGTAGATATTTCTTGTACATTAACAGATGAAAAATAAAAGATTAGCTTTAGAGAAATGTGCTTGTTCATGGACAGTAATGAAATGGTATCAATAAAGTTGGGAAAAACCTGAATAACCACGATATCGATGACTGCTAGTTAACACCAGTCTGATGCTCTTCGCACCGTACTTGACGCATGTGTTTTTGACGGCTTTTTTGTCTTGGCAAGTGTATTGATGACAGAGAATGCAACATAGTTGACGCTTTGATAAATAGGCCCCCTAGAGTTAACTAAAGCAGTAGTTAGTGCTCACTATTTGTAAGCTGGCCCTAAATGTGTTTGTCTAATGCACCAGTTTACTGTTTGTTTTTTTGTCAAATAACTAGACATGTGCGATTCGTTTCGTTTCGATTCGGAAATTCGGAAAATTCGGCAAATTCGGCGATTCGGATCGAACCGAATTTCCGAATTAAAATTCTGCCGAATTTTCCGAATCGAACCGAATCGATTCGTAAATTCGGATGGCCATTGGGATTACACTAGTATTGTACAGTATGTTAGGTTAACACCTAATATACAGTATAATACTAGTCTAATCCCACCTAACACTTACCGAAATGCCGAATTTACGAACCGAATCAAACCGAATCAAACCAAATCGAACCGAATTTCTTCGAATCCGAATGAATCCGAAACGAATCGATTCAGAATTTTACGAATTTGAATCGATCCGAACCGAACTTCGAAAAATTCCGAAACGATCCGAACCGAACCGAATTTTTTCGCCATGCACATGTCTACAAATAACCATTTGTTTTTGAACAAATGCAACAAATTTGAAGGGCACTCATGTCAGTATTCTAACACATCAGATTTTTTAGATTTATGTAATTCAGGTGTCACCCTCATTTTGACCTGTTTTACACAACATTTTTTTTGGCTTTTTTGCAGACAGTTTTTTGTTTTTTTTGTAGCTGTTGTCTCTCTCCCATATACTATATATTTTATAGCAAATAAGAAAAAAGCAAGTATTGGGATTGAGATTGCAGCACTTTACTTTATTATATTTATTAATATCTTAAAAAGGGAGAAGAAAAAGAAAAATTAGGAGAAAGAAAGGAAAAAAAAAAAAAAAGGAAAAAAGGGGGGAAAAAGCTTCTCCTCTCCACCCCTCCTCTCCCGTTCATGATCATTTATATTCCTTAAACTCTATCTTTATTCAGGAATTCCTCCCAGTAAAAACGTATCATTAAAAAGAGATCTTCCCTTTTAGACTTTAAGTAAGAGAACTCTTCTAGTTCCAATAACTCACTTACCCTGGGTATTAGCATATCCAGATTTAATGTACCCTTTTTTTTCCAGTTCTGTGCTATGATAGATTTAGTGCCATTTAATATGTATAGTATAAGTTTAGCTTTAATTTTCCAAATACCTTTAATAGGTTTATTTATAAGAGCATTGTATATGTCCAATTGAAATGTTTTATTTAAAATAGACTGAATACATGAGGACGTACCTGACCATAGTCTTTGGATCGATGGACAGTCCCACCATATATGTTTCATTGTTCCAGCCATACCGCATTGCCTCCAACAGTTTTTGGACGCATTCGGGTAGATACTGTGCAATCTAACTGCTGTAAGTGCAGATAGTTTTTTTAACTGTGAATGTTGCATGAATTCTTAACAATATTTTCTCGATTATATTAAAATATTCCTTATTTTTATCCTGACTTTCCAGTTTACTTTGTAAACATAACAAACAAATTACCTTGCCTGAAAATAGTTTTGAAAAGCAGACAAAGGGGTATATTTAACATAATGTGAGCGGACATGATACGATGTAGCGTATCATGCCCGCTGCATAGCCATAAATGCTGACATGTAGCGTACACTGTCAGCATTTATCATTGCACCAGCAGTTCTTGTGAACTGCTGGTGGAATGTCGCCCCCTGCAGATTCGGGGTGTCAATTAGCCCAATCGTATTCTATTGGGTTGATTTCTGTCCGCGGCCTCAGAGAAGGCGGAAAGTTATGAAGCAGCAGTCTTTAGACAGAGCTTGATAAATCATCCCCAAAGGCTTCTGGAGAATACAGCCCCAGAACAGTATTTTGTTTCTACATGTTTAAGATGTTTATCCCTAAATATGATTATTTTGTATGGAGCATGAATTGTCTAGAGCTTTCCTATTTTATTTTTTGCCTGTTTTTGGAAGGCTATTTGATTGAAAATGTACTTTTTAAGCTTTCTTAAAACCTAAATTTGCCCAGACTGATGAATACTTTGATTATAATTTGTAATGGCAATGTGCTGTTTACAAAAACATTTTTTTAGTGCTGGGGAGAAAAAACCTTAACACTGTACATATTACATGCTTAAATTGAGACTTGCATTACATGAAGCATATCTGCTGTTTTTAGTGACTTAAAGGGACAGTACACCCTGCATATAATAGACACTACTCTAAAGAAGAATATGCACTGATACTGATCTAAAAATCCAGTATTTAACCTTTTAAAAACTTACTTAGAAGCTCCCAGTTTAGCATTGTTGATGAGGTTAGGATGGGACACCCGATGAAAGGGGTTGAGGAAGCAGTAAGAACAGACTTTCCCACTACCCTGCATAAGAAAAGATCCATTACACAAACAGGAGACAGCTGGAATCTGTTGAATTTGGTCTACATTTAAGGGGACATTCCAGCCAAAAAAGAAATTCACATGGATGCATTTGAGTTTTTAACAGAAGCATTTTTATAATATACATGTATTAGCAAAAATGCTTCTGTCAAAAGCTATAGCTGTTTCAAAAGTGTATTTAAGTATGCACTGTGCACTAGCATTTTAAACACTACACTTGCTCATAAAGCCTAAGGTACTTGTACCATCTGGCAATGACTGAGTTTGTTAATTGCTAACATGATACAAGCCCCACTGGTGCTCTGAGCAGCTGCAGTATTTACAATTCTGGTACACTGAGACTATCTAGATATGCGTCACATGCACGTGCAGAGAAAAATGTTAACACTAAAACAGTGATAACTTTTACTAGAAGCATTTTTGCAGATACATGTATATTGCAATTAATTTTCTATTCTCTATTCAAAGACGTAATTAATCTATGTGTATTTAAATTTTCACCGGAAAGTCCCTTTAAGACTCAATGTTAACACTATAGTACAGGCACGAAGGGGTTAACACATGTTCACACTAGGTAACTATAGTAACAATTCCATGTGACTACTATTCACTCAATCAGAAGGGGAAGTAATAATAAACACAGGCTGTATATTCAGAGGCTTAATATTGCAACAGTAAATCACACAAAGAGGGCATGGGAAGAATAGAAAGTGCTAATTTCTAAGAGGAATTTAATGATACAGCAATAGTGAGTAAGTTATGAAATACAGTACCTAACTGAAAAACCCATTGCTAAAATAACAGTATTATATATAATGTGTGTGCAAAGGAAATTTATAATCCAGTCTCTTTCTTTTTTATTGTTTTATTTTGTTCTGGTTTGCAAATGTGATTACTTACAGGTGTATATCATCACAAAGTAAAGGGGTGGGGTTATTGGGTATATAGGTAGCAAGTGTGACAGTTTAGGGGAACACATTGATGTCTTGAAAAAGGCTCCTGTTGGAGCCAAAATGTCAACATTTTTGCATGGTATCTAGTAAACGTATTGAACTTTATTAAGACCCGTGAGTGGCTGAATTCTTTGAAACTTCTATATGCAATTAACAGAGCATCTGGGCGAGTAAAGAAAAGTTACACTAGGTGGTGAGTGCATGAAACAGGACTTATATATGTAAAAAGAGGTTAAGACATTGGTGTTAAAAAAAACTGAAAATGCAAGTTAAAAAACAGATTTCATGAGACCATTGTGATTGGCAACCACTGCTGCTTGGCAATAGGTAAAAAAGAGAACAGGGAGCAGCACTGCACAAGAGTTTATTTGCAATCTTAACTTCTGACAGAGAATACTGGATAACTTGCAGACAGGCTCCCTGCCTGGGAACACTCTCCTCCAGCAGCTTGTTAAATGAGGTCTGTAGAAAAAAAAATTGTAAGATTGGTTTCAATGGTAATGTGCGGAACGGGAAAAAAAAAATCACATTTTTTTTTATTTGATGAAGGCAACTGAAAGTACCTTAGAAAAATAAATGGACACAAGGATGAGAGATAAGGAGTAATCAACTACTAGAAAAGGGTTTATTTAATCTTTGGAATAGCAGTGTCTTATAGTCTCTATGCAAGGATATTTGTGGCATTTTAAATGATTTGCAATTTGTTTGGGATTATTAAACCCTAAAATACTTTTGTGATGAACATTGCAAAGGATTTCAGATTAATTTAAAAAGGGAGTTGTGTATACAAATGTGAATTCTGATATATTGGAAAGGGCTAAAGAAAAGAAAAAAAATCAAGAAGGTTTAACAAGCCATGTAGTCTTAAACAGACATGATACAATCAGCAAGAAATTAAGGTAAATCAGAAAAATAGAAAAAAATTAAAAAAATAG
Organism: Bombina bombina; assembly: GCF_027579735.1. NCBI lineage: Eukaryota > Metazoa > Chordata > Amphibia > Anura > Bombinatoridae > Bombina > Bombina bombina. The sequence goes on along the minus strand of NC_069504.1, from coordinate 963,457,180 downwards.
AATGAAAAAAAGAATGTAGGAAATCAGCGAAAGGTTTCAAAAACATTCCTTAACCAGTTATTTTATTGGCAGGTAAATGTGCTAGAATCTCATACACGTCTTCCTTAGCTGAGGTTACTTATTTTAATTTGCTTTCTAGCCCTCTGGTAATCTATATTTTGATTACAAGTTAGGGTATAGCATTAGATATATTCCTCTGTTTAAAACCGGAAGGCAATATCATACCTGGCCTCATATTTGTATTGATCCTACATAGTATGAATCACAAACATATGGGAGCATACAGTCCCAGATCTGATTTATTATAATTAAAAAAGAAAATATATATGGAGTTTTATTAAGGAATTATTTTCACCATTCTTATAAATGTTAATATTATTGTTAGTATCCTGAATTAGATTTAGATCAAGATATAAAATACATTCTCTAATTCATAACATCCAAAAAACAAAATTACATATATTAAATACTGACCATAACATATGTATGTTACATAGTGATCATATCATATTACTATATAGAATAAAATAGCTAAAGAGAAAATATATTTATTTCTGTACATTTTCTTATTATACATTCATATTGTTCAGTCTAAGCCAATTTAAAATTTCTTGTGCCAGTAGTTTAAACAATGATATTTTTTAGGGGAGTTTCACCTTGATCTTGCTGGATAATATAACCAATGAAGGGCTAGATTACGAGGGGGTTTATCACGGATCTTTAAACGAGACAAATATCAAAAATACATTTAAAATACAGTTACAATCATAAAAACACTGTCTGATATTTTTTTTTTTTTTAAATATTGCATTATACAGGCTCAAAGATATGAGGTCTCAGGTATTAGAAAAAAAACTGCAAAGGGTTTTAACATAGAGATACACATATACACATGTCTAAATATGTATATGTATATACATGTCTAAATATGTTTATATACGCTACAGATGTATTTATTCATTTAAATATTATAGTTACTTGCCAGATTATAATTATAATACATATAAAGAATCAATATATTACAAAAATCTTAATATTAAAAACTTGACGAAAAATATATCCATATTTAAAAAATATAATAAAAAAATATTAAATAAATAAATGTAAATCATAATCTTTATTTAAACCTTCTAGATGTCGAGTCCCTAATTTTTTAACATTAATTCTCTATCCTCTCCTCGCCTTAATTTGGGGATATGGTCTATGATCTAGAAACGAAGTTGGCTAACTGTATGTCCAGCCGTGGCAAAATGAGCTGACACTCGAAGTGTCATATCTTTATTTCTGATATTTGACTTGTGTGCACTGATCCTGTCTTTCAGGGGGCCTATCGTCTCCCCACATAGCCCCACCCACATGGGCATTTTATTAGTTAAACAAAAAATAGGTGGATTTAAAAATTAGGGACTCTACATCCAGTAGGTTTAAATAAAGATTATGATTTACATTTATTTCTTTAACGTTGTTTTAGTCTTTATTAGATTCTTTTTAGTATGGATATATTTTTCAGCAGGTTTTTAATATCACGATTTTTGTAATATGTTGATTATGTATATGTATTGTAATTATAATCTGTCAGGTAACTATAACATTTAAATGAATTTAATGTGTCCACTAGATGGTGCTTTTATAGAAAAATTGTCACTGATATGGTAATGCAGAGTTAACCAATTTGGTCTCAGGTGCTATAAAAGGAAGATGTTACCTGTATTCCACAGCATGATTAAGGGCTATGCAGGCCCGAAATGTTGCTGTGTTTTGTTCTCTACAGCTCAATAAAGGATTTAATTTTTTGAAGCATTGCTGAGACTACTTCTATTTTCTTGGATTGGATAAAGAATGGGGTAAGCAGGACCCTGCAAGTCTACGTGCACTTGAAAAAGGAAAAAAGCAATTTGGAAATATAGTGCTGTACCTCCTCTATGAGAGAGAGAAAACCTACAAACAGCAAATAAATAAGTGTGAAGCGTCACTTCCAGTTCAGTGTGTCAAATGTAAATACACATACCCAAGGTTGCCTTGACAACATGATAAAAAACAATGTAGAGTATTTCAATGGTGTGAGTCAAGTGATATAAGTAAAAGGGATAAGTGTGTACAAGTGATCATTAGGACATACATCCTAAGGTCTAATTTAAAAAAAAATAGAATGTTTAGACTCAAACTTAGGAGGATGCAGAGATATATGCATTATAAGTTACAATCCCAAATAGTATATATCGAACTTATTAAAGGAACCATAAGCTAATGTGGTGAGTATGTTAAAAATGCACACTTCCAAATTATTTCCAAAATATTAAGTTGGCTACATATGATGATTGTGTACTATAGTCAGTATACCAGACTTTATCTGCAGTAATTTGCATGTACAAACTGATTACCCCCATTACCCACCATTACCCTCCTCTGACACTTCTGTGACTGCTGACTCCCTACAAGGAATTATTACCAGGTCAAAAAACCTGCAAAGAGGACAAGGCCACACATACGGCGGGGGAGGCACATGCTACAGACCCCAAAGATACAGACAGAGAATTTAGTGGTCAATCTAAGTAATTATATTCTCACAGATAGAAAACAGGATATTCTAAACAAAGGACTAACATTTGTTCCCACTACACAGTGCAATAACTTTGACTTACAAATTGACCTTAATAAGTTTCAAAGAACCCTAACATTAAAATCATTTTTCCAACATAGCACAGACATAGCACATAATTCTCTGAGAGCTAAGAGTTAATTTGAACCAGTGCCATATAACTATAGTATTAAGATATACATGAGATTAATTACTCAGGATCTACAAACTTCTACCTCTATCTAATCATATAAGGAGAAAATACATCACAATTTGACCAAAACTTAAAAAGAAGCACTAATGTCTCTTAAACAAAATAACAATATTGTGATCTGCAAAGCAGACAAGGGGGAAGCAATAGAGGTACAATATAATGTTGACTACCAATCCGAAATTCTAAAGCAACTAAGTGATACTAATACTTATACAAAGTTAAAGGGAGACCCTACCAACATATTTAAAGAGCAGATTTACAACACTATACACCTACTGAAATGCTTGTGGGATATCCCTCTAGCAGACCGAACTCGACCAGTAGCCTTTTTATCCTGGCGTCGAGCCGAAATGATAGGACATATCCCAGAGCAGAGAAAGTTAGTAAGAGGAGAGTGGCACTTACCAGTCCCCAGTGGCAACGGCAGAATAGGGCAAGGCAAAGTCAGTCAAGCAATTCAGGGGTTAAACAGGTAGAGTAGTCAGACAAGCAGGTTCAGCAGCAATATATATTAGTCCAGCAATTCAGGGGTATGGCAGGCAGAGTAGTCAGACAGGCAGGGTTCAAACACAGCAAGGCAAATACTAAAACAATCTATCACTCCCAGGAGTACACAAAGTAATACCTATACTTTGGCAGTGATAGTTTGAGAAGAAGTGATTCAAACAGGAGCAGGATGACGCCCAGGCGTCAGGACCGGAGAGGATTGTGCAGCGATGATGTCAGCCCTGCACACCTCCAGACCCGACACAGCCCTTGGCAATGAGCAGGGAAGGAGACGTTGTGCCCCTAGCAACGGCTAGAGTGGCGCGGCATGGCCCCCTTCTCAAGGGTTCTCTCCGGTAATCAGAGTTGGCCTCAAAGGATGAGCAGAATGGAATCTGGAGACCAAAGATAGAGCATGCACATCACAGGCAGGAACCTAGGAACGATCTGCCACAGAGTAACCCTTCCAGTGTATCAGATACTGCAGTTGTCTGTGCCTGTATCTGTAGTCCAGGATCTTAGCCACCTCATATTCAGGATCACAATGGACCAGGAGCAGAAGAGGAGGAACTTGGAGCCGGGTATATCTATTTTTGATGTAAGGCTTGAGTAGCGAAATGTGGAAGACTGGGTGTATGCAGAGGGTTTTTGGGCACGGCCATTTTATAGGCAACAGGAGACAGTGTTTTCAGGACCTTGTAAGGGTCGATAAACCTAGGCCCCAATTTGTGATAGGGTTGACGTAAATGAATATGTCGAGTAGAGATCCAAACATGTTCACCCACTGGGATGGCACACACAGAAGCTCTATAACGATCAGCAAACTTCTTATATCTAGAGACAGCTGAATGCAGCTGAGAGCAAATACATTGCCAATAGGTGGTGAGTCTTGTGGTGTGTCGGTGTGCAGCATGAAACCCCAGTGGACTGAGCAGAAAGAGGGAAGACACAAGGTTGATACCCTGCTGCGGCTTGAAATGGAGAACATCAAAGAGAATAGTGCCAATGAATGTTTTTTGCCAGCTCAGCTAGGGGTAACAACTCAGACCAGTTGGTATGGTGAGCATTGACAAAGGCTCTAAGGTAGCCTTCAAGATCCTGGTTTACCCTCTCAGTTAGTCCATTGGTCTGAGGATGGTAGCCAGAAGACAAAAAACAGTGGTTCCGATCAACTTGCAGAAGGCTCTCCAAAAGGTAGAGATGAACTGTGGACCTCTGTTGGAAATGATATTCACAGGAATGCCATGAAGTCATACCACATGCAAGAGAAAAAGAGACGATAGTTCTTGGGCAGAAGGCAGTTTGGTTAGGGGTACGAAATGAGCCAGTCTGGAAAAGTCATCCACCACAACCCAGATAACTGTGTGGTGGTCAGAAGGATGAAGGTCTACAATGAAGTCCTTTGTTATGTGTGTTCATGGTTGTTTGGGAATGGACAATGGTTGGAGCAAGCCAGGAGGCAAGGATTGAGGGGTTTTGTTGGCAGCACAAGTTGTGCAGGATTTCACATAATCCTGAGCGTCAGATTTCATAGTAGACCACCATACATGTTAGGAAAGACGCTTGAAAGTCCTAGTCGAACCAAGATGTCCTGAGAATTTGCTATCATGAGCCCAGGCTAGCACAGGGGTGTGTAAGTTCAGAGGTACAAAGAGGATATCGGAAGCCACGGGGGCTCCAGGAGGTTTACTAGACTGGGCACATTGCAATCTTTGCAGAAGGGTGGTATTTAGTTGAGCAACCACACAGGAAGGGGTATGATGTGTTCAATAGGAGCTTCAGAGGAGTCATTTGAGTGAGGGAACTGACGGTAAAGGGCATCCGCCTTCTTATTCTTCGTCCCAGGAAGATAAGAGACCACAAAGTTAAAACAAGAAAAGAACAAGGCCTACCTGGCCTATCGAGGGTTGATTCGATGAGCAGTCTCTAGGTAAGTCGGATTCTTGTGGTCAGTGAGTATCTGAATGGGATTGGCGGTGCCCTCTAACCAATGACACCATTCAGTCAAAGCCATCTTAATGGCTAGGAGTTCACGATTACCCACATCATAATTCCTCTCAGCAGGAGTAAAGCGTTTAGAGAAAAAGGCTACATGGTGTTACTTGGAAGTCAAAGGATCCCTTTGGGTTAAAACTGCTCCAGCCCCTATCTCAGAGGAATCAACCTCTAAGTGAACTGTAGGTCAGGATCAGGATGGCTGAGCACAGGAGCTGAACAGATGGCCTTTTTCAGACAAGAGAAGGCATTTACGACTTTGGGAGGCCAATGTTTACAGTCTTTGTTCCGTTTTGTCAATTCAGTGAGAGAAGCTACAGTTTTAGAAAAGTTCTTTATAAACTTATGGTAATAATTGGAGAATCCCAAGAACCTCTTTAATTCCTTTAAAGATGTAGGTTGAGGCCATTCTAGAACTGTGGTGAGTTTAGCAGGATCCATGGCAAAACCCTCCTTCGAGATGACATAACCAAGGAATAGGATCTGAACTTGATCAAACTCACATTTTTCTTGCTTGGATACCAACAAATTGTCTCTTAGGCATAGAAGCACCTGTCTCACATGCTCCTCTAAAGTGGAAGAGAAAACAAGGATGTCATCCAGATAGACAATGACAGTGCGGTTGAGGAGGTCACGGAAGACGTCGTTGACAAATGCCTAGAAGACATTACACAGTCCAAAGGGCATTACAAGGTGTTTGTAATGCCCAGATCTTGTGTTGAAGGCGGTATTCCATTTGTGGCCTGGAAAGATATGTATCAGATTGTATGCCCCACGTAAGTCCAACTTGGTGAAAAAGCAAGCATCCTGGAATGAGTCATACAGTTCAGTGATCAATGGAATGGGATAACGATTCTTGATGGTTATTTTGTTCAAGGCTCTGTAGTCGATGCAGGGTCTGAGCCCACCATCCTTCTTACTGACGAAAAAGAAGCCTGCCCCAGCAGGAGAGGAGGAAGGGCGAATAAAACCTTTAGCTAGGTTCTCTTGGATGTACTCCTTCATGGATTTGGTTTCAGCCTTGGAGAGTGGATGCATCCTCCCTTTAGGAAGTGGAGTTCCGGGAAAGAGGTCGATCTTGCAGTCATAAGGATGGTGGGGTGGCAGCACATTGGCTGCTTTTTTCTCAAACACATCTGCAAAGTCTGCATATACCGAAGGAAGGTTTGAAGGAGTCTGGATGCTGGCTATGGGAATGCAGAGCAGAGGATTGACTTTAGCAAGGCAGGAGTGGAAACAGGAGGTACCCCAGGAGGCCAGTTGTCCTTACGCCCAGTCGAACTGTGGATTGTGTAACCGAAGCCAAGGAAGACCAAGGATGACAGGCTGTGCTGAGGAATGAATGATCTTGAACTGCAGCTGTTCAGTATGAAGGACCCACACGGTCAGGGTGCTGACTCAAAATGGATCAAGCCTGAACCAAGGGGGTGCCACCCAGAGTAGTTATTTTGAGACAATGTTTTTTTCTGCAGAAGAGGCAAGCTAGCTTGAATCATGAAATGGTGATCCAGAAAGTTTCCAGCTGCCCCTGAATCAATGAAGGCTTGAGTGTGGACAGTATTCTGAAGGAAAGTAAGGGTAACAGGTATCAGGATCCTAGAGGAGTGAGGGGATTTAGTAGAGATCATGCTTAGAGGTAGCCCTGTGTTATCCCCTAAGCATTGGCTTTTCCCGGCTGAATGTCACAGTCCTTTAGTTGGTGGGTGTTAGATCCACAATAAAAGCTTAGTTTCAAGCTCCTTCTTCTCTGTCTTTCAGACTCTGAAGATTTGAAGGAGGAGAGATCCATGGATTCCTCCACTAAGGTAACTGGAGCTGCTGAAGGGGTAGAGGATGCTGCTGGAACCAGATGAACAGGGGGACGGGAAGGGAGGACCCTCCTTGTTCTGTCTCTCTCAGCTTGTCTGTCCTGAAAGCGAGAGTCCAGACTGATACCAAGCGCTACAAAGTCATCCAAAGAAGAAGGAATATTATGATAGGTGTAACATTCTACCCCTTTAAGGGGTGTTCACTTTTCCAGCTTTCCCTATTTAAAGCACTGGATACTTAATTTCCCTGCTTGGTATTGAAGTATCCAGCTCCTGTGCTTTTTGGAATTTACCTTATCTACCATTTTTCTTCGCTTCCTTGGATTTTCTGGCTACCCTCAGGAATTATTCCCCTTTGAAGCCTAAGTTTCCTGTCACCTAATAGTTTGTTTACTTAGTGGGGAATCTTTCAAACATCTCCGTTTACAGCCGTAGCTTCTCTGCATCTCATCTGACCTGTTGTCACTCCTTCCGGATTCCCCAGCTGTTCAGCGTGCTTGCCTGCTCTACTACCATCTCATCAGACATTGCAGCTGTCATTCCTTTCTCCTAATTCACTACGGGGTAAGATCTCTTAACCTCTCCTCTAATAGATTCTTGTTAGCTAACTTTACTTATACTTATCTGCAGAAATTAGGAACTTACCTTGCATTTTCAATTGTTTATGCTTTTTACCAACTCCATAACTAATGTACTTGTAATTAAGTTTCCTGAAGATTAAACCTTATCATATTAGACTAAAGTTAAATCCCAAAACAATAGGATTTGCCTTTAGTTCACTTATGATACAAATAATAAACATGCTACAATTAAGTAAACTTGAAACTGTTATTTTTAGCAATCATCCAGATACAAAGATATACATATATTTTTCAAAGTAATTTATTTTTGGAAGCTTATCGTTACAATAGGTGAGTTCATCTTTGATGCGTTCATGCAGACCCCTCCTAAAGGCTGCCTTGAGAGCACTGCCATCCCAAGTGGTTTCAAGTACCAAGGTGCGAAACTCGATGGCAAACTGTACCACAGTTCTATTGCCCTGGCGAAGATCCAGGAGAAAATACTCTGCAGCAGAGGTACGGCCAGAAATCCCAAACACAGAAGATAAAGCAGAAATGAAATCATCAGCATCATGCAGGAGTGGAGTGTTCTGTTCCAAAAGAGGAGAGACCCAGCCTAGGGCCTTGTCTTTCAGCAAGGAAATGATAAAGGTGACCCTTGACTGGTGAGACTGAAAGGTGTGAGGATCATTTCGGAAGTGCAGTCTGCATTGGTTAAGAAAACCCCTGCAATCTGTAGTACCTTCATACTTGTCAGGCAAAGGTATCTGAGGTATACTTCCAGAAGCAGAGGAAGAAGTCACAGTACTAGGAGTAGGGACTGGCGGTGAAACAACAGGAGCTTTATTTCTCGGTGTAACCAGCAAGGAGAGTTGAGCGGTAATAGCTTCCAGTTTGGAATCCATATTCTGCAACTGTGGTATGGGCTCCCAACACCTGTCCCTGAAGATAAACAGCTCGTGCCACCTCATTTGGTTCCATGGCCCAAGTATAATGTAATGCTCGTGGGATACCCCTCTATCAGACCGAACTCGGCCAGTAGTCTTGTTATCCCGGCATTGAGCCAAAATGATAGGGAATATCCCAGAGCAGAGAAAGTTAGTAAGATGAGGAGAGTGGCACTCACCACAGGCAGGACAGTCCCCAGTGGCAAAGGCAGAATAGGGCAAGGCAAATCACTGCAATGGTCAGACATTCAGGATTCGGCAACAGTAAAGCAGTCCAAGGACAAACCACTAGAATGGTCAGGCAGTCAGGGTTTGGCAACGGTAAAGCAGTCCAAGGGCACACCACTAGAATATTCAGGCAGGCAGGGTTCAGCAACAAAGAGGCAATCCAGAATAACAGGGGTTAATAAGCAGAGTAACGTCTTACTATTTGCAAACAGCGGGTATTGTTATGGGCTCCAATGATGCACCCTCTTATGCCAATTGCACCCTCTTATGCCAACCTGTATGTAGCTGAATTTTGCACCACACCATTATTTGACAGGCCTGAAATATTGGCATATTTCCGCTACATCAATTATGTGTTGTTGATATGGCAATGAGATAAACAGAATAAATACCACACTTAATCTCTAAAAAATTATGAGTTTAATAAACATAATTAAACATATATATGGCAAGTAAAAATTACTAACATCAAAAAATAAAAGGGACGTCTCCCTATAAAAAATAAATCTTAAAAATACCACCAATATATTCAGAAAAAATGTTAAAATTCCATTTATCATCCGTATGTATAAGGACAAAAAAGTATAGTCAAATCGATGTAGACCAGCGTGTATCTTGAGAAAGCCCACAGCTGGGTGAAACGCGTAGAAGGAGAGTTGCTTATCCTGCTAAGAGCAAATATCTGACACTAGGTACCTAGTTCTTTTTATCCCGCGCGTGATACACGCTAAGTGCGGGACTCACTGACATTCTCCGTTACTTCATGCTGCCAGAATTTCTATTTTGTCCTGAAGCCGTTATTACTAAAAGGTACAAAGTAAGGTGTTAACCTCAGTCAGGACAGATCCAGCCAGTGACACGGACCATTACCGTGCTCAACCACCGAGAGGAAACCGCCACCAGTGTGGTCAGAACGGCTTGCTGTGAGACGGTTAAACCTTAGTGGGAGTTTACCTGGAAGCTTGAATATCACTCAATCACCACGGGTGAACCTTCACTACATAAGCTGAGCGGCCTGCCACTACATAAGCTGAGCGGCCTGCTTTTAGCCGATAAAAGAAAACGGTAAGACGCCCTGGAGCGCCCTTTTTAACATATACATAAGTACTTTTGATAATTGCATATAAAAGGTGGAACGCTGTCTTTAAACTTTAGGCACTCATCTATTTAAGAATTGCCACAAAATGACTGAAAGTGTTATGCAACATTGTTAATCATTTTTTTGGATCATTATCAACTGCTGGTCCCTGAGCATTTGCGGATCAATTTTTACCAGTGGTCTACATCGATTTGACTATACTTTTTTGTCCTTATACATACGGATGATAAATGGAATTTTAACATTTTTTCTGAATATATTGGTGGTATTTTTAAGATTTATTTTTTATAGGGAGACGTCCCTTTTATTTTTTGATGTTAGTAATTTTTACTTGCCATATATATGTTTAATTATGTTTATTAAACTCATAATTTTTTAGAGATTAAGTGTGGTATTTATTCTTGCTTTTAGCGCCCTCTCATTTTATATTTTGATACTCTGTTTTCTATATAGCCATTTGGAGAGGTGGTTAGGGAGAGGCCTGGATTAATTTTTAGACCTTAGCGCTTTATAACACTTGTTTTTTCAATGAGATAAACAGAGTTTGCAACTGTGGTTTGAACAACTTAATTCAACAACATGCCCTTTAAAATTCAAAATCCACTGTTCAAGGGAACAAATAGACTATTGGATATCAGAATCTTCTTAACAGAAAGGGGTTTGGGCATTACTCTCTTCCGAAAAAGCTTCTCAAAAAGCACTGATAGAAATTCCAATCTCCAAGGTAGGATTCCAAAATCCCAGTACCAGCGTGTTATGCAAAACAATACAGAGGATATAAATACACAAATACAATTAAAAGAGGGGGCGGAGCTAGCCACTGAGCCGACAAGACGTGCTGGTCTAGAGCTCCTGACCTTAATAGCCGAAAATAGCCATTTAAATTAATTTTTACTGCCTACAAAAGCAATCTACTATATACCCTCGGGGGTGAACACTATTCTTACACTAAAGTGATCTTTTCTCCCTTCTGCTCGATCCAGACGTCTCCCAGGAGCGGAGCAACTACTGAGCTGGGTGTTGGGCCCTCTACAGCTGAGGAAGGAACAGGCCCGTTTTGTCTCCCTACCGGAGGGTTGGGGATCCACTCCGGGTCCCACTACTTCAATCTAGGACCACTTATCTCCCTCCTGCAGCCTGCACCTAATCGTAGCCGCCCAGACTGTGAAGACCGGTTCCAGTGAACCCCGGACTCCTCTCCAGTCTGCAGCTGCACCCATTACTCCGGAGGGTTGGGGCTCCACTCCGGAGGGTCTGCTGGGGTGCGCTGCCTTCCCCTACCTGCCGCTGCTAGTGCCTGCTCGTCACCGCTCCGGAGGGCCGGGGATCCGCTCCGGAGCGCGCTGGCGGAGGTGCCGCCTCATCTCGGGAGTCTATCCTCTACTCGAGCGTCCTGCTCGGAAGTGCCGGGAGGCCTCAACGCTTCCGGAGAACTCAGACCCAGCGACGGAGCACTCACCTCACACTCCCTGCCTACAGCCACTAACACGAAGGATCTTGCTGGACAGACCGAAGATCCCTGCCCTTATTAGACCCCTCGCTCATCAACCAGAGGGGAAGGAGAAAAAGGGCGCGAATATCCGCCATCTTGGGTCCAGAAGGCCCCTCTCACCCGCAGCAACCGGTGACTGACAGTAACAGGAGGGAGAGCTCTTCTCTGCTGAGTCTACGCTTCAGGTCCGATCAGCTTCCAGACAGGGTAAGGAGCTTTTAGTTTACCCGAATTTTGTACTGTGCACCAGAGTGGCCGCTCCTCTGCATTACAGGCCTCAGCTCCCACATACCTGCTACAGCAAGTGTCCTATTCTCTCCCGCACCTCAGACTGTCTCTGTCCTGCATCTGGACTCTCTCTTGGCCCTCTCTGTGTACTGTGAACAAAGTACCGCATACCCACACATCCCCTTATCAGAGATCAACTACGCTCACCACAGAGGGCCCTACAGAGGCCTGGATCACATAGTGGGGAGAGATTAAAAGAGACAATCCCCTCTTTGCCTCAGGTGCTTACTTTTAGTTACACATACCCTGCTCCCTACCCAAGGATATATATCCCAGAGACACTTACTACTGCATATCCCATCTTGTCTCTGCTTCCCTAACGGCTGTACCCCCCACCTGGCAAACTACAAAGAAATATAGAAGGGTTAACTTATATCACGCTAGAGACCCCTATCCTCTCGCATTACATATCTTGGGAGGAAGATAACTGATCTCATTCCTAATTAATATCCTACACCATTTCTAACTTTGTCAGCTAACCTGGATGACTCTGCCATTGTCACTTCACTTTCACTTCAATTTTTCTTTTCTTTTTTTTTTTTTTTTTTTTGAGACTGTGGAACTATAAACTGGACTTTTAACGTAAGAATAAATGTGAAAGGCTGCTGCGTCAGTGCAATTGTCCTTAGGCGTGATGCCTATGGTGTAATGTCATTTAATAACAACTCTTTCCTTCCACAGGCTTCCCTGTAGCCCTTAACTAGTTATTTGCCTCAACCCCCCCGGGGCCTTGTTTATTGTCTTATTTACTTACATTAGCCCTGCATAACTGCTGTATTTTTATCCACAAGCCTTGTGTCCCCATATCTCTTAGGCCCTGGTCTCTCCTACCTGCTCACTGCACTAACTTGAACTATCCATTACATGAGAAAGCAATCTTAGCCTCTCTCCCGTGCACTGAGCAGTAGGGGCCACTGTGTGTCAGGTAATCTAGGCCCACGAGCCCGCCTGTGTGCGAGGGCCCGTCTTTTAGCTGGCGCTCTGACACAGTCGGATTTGATATAACTACTTGTGACATATTATCTGATTTTTGGCTGTTGCTATTTGACCCCTCACCTCCCCGCTCCCGCCCGGCCAGTCCGGGTGGGTCACCTCCAACTTCCTTTTTCCCTTCCTTCGGGTCGTATCCCCTATTCCCTGAGGTGGGGGACTTGGGTAGCTGTAACACATCTCTGTACTAATGTAACTCTTCCTCTCTAAGTGTGACTCAGCCCCGCTCTAACTACGAGACAGGTGTCATGTAAACTAAGTGCTTCACTTTAGTATGTATAACCTTTGAATTCCTTCCAAAACAGCAGGACGCTATCTTGAGCCCCCAGGGACTTCCTATTTTATCCGCTGGATATCTGATTACTTGCATATAAGATGCCTCACATGATAAAGAAGCATTCAAAGTCCAACCCCAAACCTAGGAAAACAGTCTTTGATCATTTCACCCACATAACCAAGGAACCCCCACCCCAACCAGGAGGTGAGATGAGCGAACAGGACTCCCAAGATGAAGAGTCCCAAACTAGTCAACATTCAACATCTTCTTCCCAACATTATATCACAGAATCATCGCTTAAGAAACTACTAGCCATCCAGACCAAGTCCATCACCCAAGAAATTCAGCGCAGTTCTGCAAGAAGGAAATTTCGGAAATCGGTGACAGAGTTGATGCTCTGGAGCGCAAGCAAGATGATCAGGCTGTGGACCAATCCAACATCCTGGCCTACGCTGAAAATCTTGCAGAGCAGATCTCGCAATTAGAATCTAAATTAGCTGACATGGAAGACAGATCGAGACGAAGTAATATCAGATTCAGAGGGGTCCCGGAAACAGTGACTCCAGCGGATATTCAAGGCTACCTCCAAGACCTCTTTAAAGAGCTTATAGGCACCCCTGAAGGCCTATCTAGCACAATGGAGAGGGCGCACAGAGCATTACGCCCCAGATCAGTGAGTTCCGACAAGCCGAGAGACATTGTGGTGTGCTTCCATAGCTACTTATATAAAGATCGCCTCCTTCAAGCTGCTTACCGTAAACCAAATCTAAGTGGTAGGTTTGAGGGGATACAGATCTTGCCTGACCTTTCTGCACATACTCTCCAGCAACGTCGACACTTCCAGTCAGTGACCACTGCTTTGCGCAAGGCTAATTACCGATACCGCTGGGGGTTCCCAACCAGGCTCATAGTCACCAAGGATAACCAAACCATAACCATCACTACACCCTCTCAGGGTACGACTCTACTGGCCTCATGGGGTCTTCTTGTGGACCCTCTCAATACCCGGGCTCAATCTCAAACTGCCTTGAGAGCCTCAGCCCCTGAATGGTCGACAAAAGAACAGAGAATAAAAAGGCCTAAGACACAGCACTCACAGCCTTCTCTGGGACACTCTGAGCTCACTGAGTAGACCTCTGCGGAAATCATGTGTCCTGGTACAGAAGTCAGTTGACCCTGGGGTCTCTCCTGATGGCTCTCTCTACCTGGCCTACATCTTTGCTAAGATGGGGCCGCAGTGAGACCTATTGATCCGTTAAAATGTTTACTTATGGAATAAGTTATATATAATAAGTTATGATAAGTTATGCTACTTGTTGTTTTGTATGTGTTTAGGTTTAAGCACTTTATACTTTGATAAACTTACTCTTAGAGCGGGGCTGACGTTTCTACTCCGATGTGCTAGCTCCGGAGTTGTTTTCTCAACCCCCCAACTGAAGTCCACTCTAGGGCTCACCTGAGGTGGACTACTTCCACCACTCCAGAGGCACTCCCTAGTGCCTTCCTTCCCTACTTACTTACCCTCCCTCTCTCTCTCCCCCTTTCTGTCCCCCTGACCCAGAACCTCTTACTCCCTCCCTCCAATTCTTAATCATTACTATTTATGACAGGCTCTCCTCTGAGGTTTCTTACTCAAAACGTAAGAGGACTTAATACTCCCTTTAAGAGAAGTCTTTTACTGCGCTCGCTGAAACACCACAACCCTGATGTAGTGTTCCTACAGGAGACTCATTGGCTCAAAGACAAACCGATTAGACTTTCCTCTAGAGATTATACACATATTGAGTATGCTCCCTTCACAAAAAAAGCCAGGGGTACTGCAATCCTCCTTCATAGGAGACTAGCCATTGAGCCAATCTTGACCGTTAGAGACCCACAAGCCAGATATACCATGTGCTCTACACACTTGCATCAGTTTACCTACCCAACACTCATCAACCTAAGTGCCTCAAACACATACTTCATATCATCTCCCAACACCAACAAGGTAGGGTTATTATCTCGGGCGATTTCAATATGACCTGGGAGCCCAGATTCGACAGAACATTCTCTGGCAAGGCTGGGGCCCTTTCCCCTAATGAACGACTTGCAGCGAACTTCCGTACCCTCATGACGGGTTCAGGGTTATTTGATATCTTGAGGTCTATCCACACTCAAGACCGAGACTACACGCACTATTCACACTCACACCGACAATATTCGCGCCTCGACTACATATTCTCCACAGCAGACTCTCTAGACCTAGTTACTAACGCGTCCATCCATATCTGCCATTGGTCAGACCACGACTGCGTTATCATTGACCTCATCTCTACCAATACCACCCGCTCTAGACCCTCCTGGCGCATGCCCCATTACTTACTACAGGATATTCCTTTCAGAGAGAAACTACGCACGGAAATTGGGCATTTCCTTAAAGCTAATGACTGGGCACAGGTAGCTGATGATACCCTATGGGGAGCTGCTAAAGCAACCATAAGAGGCTTCATGATATCTGAACAAGCTAAAATTAGAAGGCAAGCGGGTCTCTCGCTGGCTCAGTCTCACATTAAGCTCAGAGAACTTGAAGGCCAAAATAGAGTAAAACCTACTGCCCCCCTAACAACCCAAATAACCGATATTAAAAACCACATTTCCCAACTAGAACTTCGGAGAACACAGGAAAACCTAACCAAACTCAAACAACTATACTTCTATAAGGGCAACAGGGCGGACACCCTTTTAGCCAGGAAACTCAGGAATAGAACTAGTATTTCACGTATACATGGCATTGTTAGGGAAGGCTCTCTCCTTAAAATTCCCTCGCGCATAGGGGAATCTTTTGCTGAGTTTTACTCTAAACTATACAATATAGAAAAATCCGAGAACCCCCCCCGTAACCCCGGAAGATTCCATCCGTGAGTATTTAAAATCTCTAAACCTTCCGTCCCTCTCGCCCGATCAAAGTGATACTCTAAATTTGCCATTCTCTCTTAGAGAAGTTCAACAAGTTATTAAAAATTCTAAATCATTCAAATCACCTGGACCAGATGGCTTCCCAGTACACTTCTATAAAACTTATAACCAAGAAATCTCCCCCCTACTTCTTAGACTCTTTAATTTGGCTAGAGAAGAGGGTAAATTCAAGAGTGAATTCCTTGTAGCCACTATTGTAACTATACTAAAGCCTGGTAAAGATCCCTCCCTTTGCGCCAGCTACAGGCCAATCTCACTAATCAATACTGACATTAAATTTTTCTCTAAAATCCTAGCCAATCGTATCGCCAACATTCTCCCCTCTCTAATCAACCCAGACCAGGTGGGATTTATCCCTAAAAGGGAGGGCCCGGATAACACTAGACGTCTCTTGAATATTATGGCTCTGTCTTCCAGTATGAACAAACCCATGGCAATTATATCATTAGATGCAGAAAAGGCCTTTGATCGGGTGAGATGGCGATTCCTGTGGGAAGTACTTAACACCCTTAAATTCCCAAGTTCCCTGTTGGGCGCAATCAAAGCTTTATATTCTACTCCCTCCGCTACGGTAAAGGGTATCGGTTTCCAAACTCCCCCTTTTCAAATCTCCAACGGGACTAGACAGGGTTGTCCCTTATCACCCCTGCTTTTTGCATTGGCCATCGAGCCGTTGGCAGAAAAAATCAGACTTGACCCACATATGAGTGGCATCACCCTATGTGGCATCAAACACAACATAGCCTTATTTGCTGACGACATTACCCTGTTCTCGTCAGACCTCGCGACCACCCTTCCTAGACTCCTACTGTTAGTCAGGGAATTCGGTGCTCACTCTCATTATAAACTAAATATCTCTAAAACTGAGATTTACACCCAAGGCTTCCAGAACTCGCATATTGCCCCCTTAAAGATTAAATACCCGTATAAATGGTCGGAAGCTTCAGTGACCCATCTGGGAGTTAGACTGTCCAACGACTTCCCCCAGGTTATCAGGGACAACTACCTCCCCTTACTGTCAGACCTTCGTTCCCTCAATGAGAAGTGGAACCTCTCCCAAGTCTCTTGGCTTGGACGAATCGCTGCCCTAAAGATGTCCTTCCTACCTCGACTCACATACTTATTCCGTTGTCTGCCAATCAAAGTTCCCAGGCATATCTTACTACAGTTTCAGAGTGAGGTTACTAAGCACATCTGGCAGGGTAAACCCCCAAGGGTGGCGCAGAGAGTCTTACAGTTGCCTCGGTCACAGGGAGGTTTGGGCTCTCCCTCGATAGTAAAATATTATGAGGGAGCCATGCTCACCCATGTCTCTCAATGGGGAGTTTCACAGTCTTCCTCTAAATGGAAGTCTATTGAGCAGGCCTCCTTGCCCTTCAACCTAACTCTACGTGACCTGATTTGGACGCACATTGTCGCAGGGACTTGTTCCTAATAAATCCTATCATTCGGGAATGCCTGCAATTCTGGGATAAAATCTGCCACTCCACACAGGTCGCTCCCCACCCCTCTCCCATAGCCTCCTTGCCCGGCCTATTAGTAGGACTACAGGATGCCCATCCATCCAAATGGTCCCAATTAGGAATACTGACGGTTTCGGATCTCTGGCTTCCGCCACCGGAATGTGGATTCAAACCTGATTCACAGCTTGGAGCAGACGGAGCATTGCCCCATATTCTGAAATTTGAATATCTTAGAGTTAAAAACTTCTTGACCTCCTGGGGCTTTAAGCCTCAGTCAAATCGGCCTCTAACCTTGTGGGAGTCCACCTGGAAACAGGGTGAGAGGCTTTACAAACCCCTCTCCAGGCATTACACTCTGTTGAACTCTGAACTAAACTCAGACCTGGCTCCACATCTAGTAAAGTGGGGATCTCTGCTGGACAGATCTTTTACAGCAACCGATTGGGAACAGGCGCTTGAACGAACCAAAAAAACTATACATTGCATCACCCTTTTTGAAACTTTTTATAAGTTGGTGGCTCACTGGTACTATGTGCCCACCAGGTTAGCTAAAATATATTCTAGCGCATCCCCGTACTGTTGGAGAGGTTGTGGCCAGAGAGGGGACTCCCTACACATTTGGTGGGAATGTCCCAAAATACGCCCCCTATGGCTTAAATGTTTCAGAGTCCTTCCCAAATTAGGAATTTCCCTACATAATTCTCCCGCAGTAGCCCTCCTACACATAGGTACTCATTCCATTCCCAAACATCATGCTGGCATAAGTATTTACCTCTTTATGTCCATCAAACACCTGATAGCCTCTGACTGGAAGTCGGAATCCCCCCCCCAGCTGGGCGAGAGTCTGCTCCTATATGGCCTACTTATACACCATGGAAAAAAGCATATTCTATAATCTAGGCAACTCTGACCTATTTGAGCTTATATGGGCCGACTGGAAAGATACTTATGACACAACTTGGAGACCTAATGTTCTCTCTCCCTCTTAGCCCTTCTGGACGGAATAGGGAGCCTGTTATCTATATGACAAACATGAACTACCGCTGTCTAGATGTGAAAATCTGTCAAAATGCACTGAGATAAAAACAGCCTTCAAGGGGTTAGAAATTAGCATATGAGCTTACCTTGATTTAGCTTTCAACAAAGAATACCAAAGGAACAAAGGAAATCTGATAATAAAAGTAAATTAGAAAGTTGTTTAAAAATGCATGCCCTAATCAGCATTACTATATAAGGTTCCCTTTCCAACCACTTCCTGCCCTGACAGTGTGGTTCATCTCATTGTTTTTGCCTCTGTTCTGCTTCCTGAATTCCTCTCCTGTTAGTGATTTCCTGGCTTCTGAATTCCACTTGGTGATTGACCATTCTCCTAGATTTTCCCTGAGCTTGATGAAAGATTGGACTGCTTTTCAGGTATTAAGACCCTTGGCTTGTCTTCTGACTATTCTTGTCAAAGCTACACCTGTATATCCTGTGTCTTCAACCTGTCACAGCAGCATTTTACTATTCTTGGCAAAGCTGCACCTGTGTATCTTATGCCTGTAACCTGTCACAGCAGTGCCTGAGTATCCTGAGTCTCCAGCCAGTCACAGCAATACCTGTTTATCCAGTATCCAGCCTGTCACACAAGTACCCATGTATCCTGTCTCCAGCCTGTCACAGCAATAGTTGTGTATTCTGTGTCTCCAGTCTGTCACAGCAGTGCCTGTGTATCCAGTCTCCAACCTGTCACAGCTTTACCTGTGTATCCAGTCTTCGGCCCTAGAGTAGGCATTCCAGTTCTCTGCCCTAAAGGGGGAATTACTCCTGTCTTCTGGGCATGCCGATGCTTGGCCTTAAAGAGGGACTTTATTCTTCAGTCCCAGAGCGGGCACTCCAGTCCTCAGCCCTTAATGGGCATTACTCCTGTCTTCTACTCTAGTGGGGGAACTCCAGTCCACAGTCCTTAAGAGGGCATTTCTTCTGTCTTCGGCCCTAGATTGGCCATACCTGTCCTAGGTCCTAGAGAGGGCATTACTTCAGACTTGGTTCCAGTGTGATCTACAGAGGTGCCCGTCACAGACCTGCCAGAGACTAGTCCTGTATCCTGTCACAGTCTCCATGTTCTATTTTAAGTCCAGTGTATCACTATAGATCTACTTGTGTACCATTTATTTCTCTTAATAAAGTATTATTTCCACTCAGTTTTGTTATGCCTAAAAAGGGGAACAGATTAGAAAAGCATGTTTTCACTGAATCAGACACCTCTACTCCTGAGCACCAAACCCTGGTGTTAACTTATATAGGCCTAGATTATGAATGGAGTTCAAAATTGTGCTTTCCCCTTCACATTGCTTGTAAGCGCGCTTCCACAAGCTCCAATGGGAGGCTCGTTCTGATGCCGTAAGAAACTGCAAAAGAACCTAGCACAGCGCATTAGGTAAGTTGCGCAGCATTGGCCAGCAAATTTAAAATGTATAGGTATATGAATATATACATATATATAATATAAAAAGAAAGCTAGTAACTCTTAAACCAGCACAATGGGATAGATACAAATAAATAAACCAGGGATAGTACTTCCTTGGAGAAACACAGACAGATAACAGGTATTGTTGTTTAAATTATTTATCTGCAATCCTGCAATCAAATTATAACAAAGAAAAGTTACAATTATATTCTATGTGGCAACAGTTATTAACTAATACACGCGTTTCACCCACAAAGCATTGGGCTTCTTCCGGCTGAGTTTGTCATAACACATAAATATATATAAGCATATACATATATATTTTTAGTTACTACGCAGTCTCCATAGACCGCTATGTAAAGGCACTTTTCAGTGCTGATTTTTTTTCTAACATTCCACATTTCCTCTTTTTAACCCCTTATAATTGCTTTGTGCAGTTATTTAACCCCTTAATGACCGAGGATGTACACCATACGTCCTCAGAAAAAATACAGTTAACGCTTGAGGACGTATGGCGTACGTCCTCGGTTTGGAAAGCAGCTGGAAGCGATCCTCATCGCTTCCAGCTGCTTTCTGGTTATTGCAGGATGCCTCAATATCGAGGCATCCTGCAATAACAATTTGTACCCCTCTGGTGCAGAGAGAGCCACTCTGTGGCCCTCTCTACACCGGACATAGATGGCCGCATTCGTTGGTGGGTGGGAGCTGCAGTGGGAGGCGGATGGACAGCCATCAATGGTTTCTGAGACACAGAGAGGGGCGGGATCGGGGGCGGGACAGTCAGGGGCGCGCACAGACAAGCGCGCGTGCATGGGGGGCGGTGGGCGGGCATGTGCACGGGGAGGGAGCGGGTGGGAACCGCTTACACTACAGAAATGATCCTGTATAAGTGGGAGGAAGAGGGGGAATAAATGCCCCAAAAAAGTCATCTAAGGGATCTGGGAGGGGGTGGGGGTTGGTCGTGGGGAAGCTACACATCAGAAAAAAATAAAAAATAAAATAAAAAAGAGAAAAAATATTTATTGTAAACTGGGTACTGGCAGACAGCTGCCAGTACCCAAGATGGCTGCCAAGAAGGTAGAGGGGGAGGTTAGAGAGCTGTTGGGGGGGGGGGGGCAGGGAGGTTGGGGGCTAAGGGGGGGATCCTACACAGCAGCATATGTAAATATGCACAGGGAAAAAAAGAAAGAAAAAAAGGATGCCTTTTATTTTAGTACTGGCAGAATTTCTGCCAGTACTTAAGATGGCGGGGACAATTATGGGGTGGGGGAGGTAAGAGAGCTGTTTGGGAGGGATCAGGGGGGGTGATGTGTCAGGTGGGAGCCTGATCTCTACACTAAAGCTAAAATTAACCCTGCAAGCTACCTAATTAACCTCTTCACTGCTAGCCATAATACACGTGTGATGCGCAGCTGCATTTAGCGGCCTTCTAAATACCAAAAAGCAATGCCAAAGCCATATATGTCTGCTATTTCTGAACAAAGGGGATCCTAGAGAAGCATTTACAACCATTTGTGCCATAATTACACAAGCTGTTTGTAAATGATTTCAGTGAGAAACCTAAAATTTGGAAAAATTTTACGTTTTTTTTTTATTTTATCGCATTTGGCGGTGAAATGGTGGTATGAAATATACCAAAATGGGCCCAGATCAATACTTTGGGTTGTCTACTACACTACACTAAAGCTAAAATTACCCCAAAAAGCTCCCTACATGCTCCCTAATTAACCCCTTCACTGCTGGGCATAATACATGTGTGGTGCGCAATGGCATTTAGCGGACTTCTAATTACTAAAAAGCAACTCCAAAGCCATATATGTCTGCTATTTCTGAACAAAGGGGATCCCAGAGAAAAATTTACAACCATTTATGCCATAATTGCACAAGCTGTTTGTAAATAATTTCAGTGAGAAACCTAAAGTTTGTAAAAAAAAAATGTGAAAAAGTGAACATTTTTTTTTATTTGATCACATTTGGCGGTGAAATGGTGGCATGAAATATACCAAAATGGGCCTAGATCAATACTTTGGGATGTCTTCTAAAAAAAAAATACATACATGTCATGGGATATTCAGGGATTCCTGAAAGATATCAGTGTTCTAATGTAACTAGCGCTAATTTAAAAAAAAAAGTGGTTTGGAAATAGCAAAGTGCTACTTGTATTTATGGCCCTATAACTTACAAAAAAAGGAAAGAACATGTAAACATTGGGTATTTCTAAACTCTGGACAAAATTTAGAAACTATTTAGCATAGGTGTTTTTTGGTGGTTGTAGATGTGTAACAGATTTTGGGGGTCAAAGTTAGAAAAAGTGTGTTTTTTTCCATTTTTTTCCTCATATTTTATAATTTTTTTTATAGTAAATTATAAGATATGATGAAAATAATGGTATCTTTAGAAAGTCCATTTAATGGCGAGAAAAACGGTATATAATATGTGTGGTACAGTAAATGAGTAAGAGGAAAATTACAGCTAAACACAAACACCGCAAAAATGTAAAAATAGCCTTGGTCCCAAACGGACAGAAAATGGAAAAGTGCTGTGGTCATTAAGGGGTTAAAAAACAAAAAGATGCTCATATTTTTTTATTTTAATAAAGGAACTGTACACTTTATTTGGGGGGCAATTAGGGGGCATTTTTTTAAAGCGTTTGTGTCTAAAATTAAGGAAATGTATTTTCTAAAATACAAAATGCTATATCCCCTTACTCAAGACAGTAGGATAAGTCTTCCAAATGAAGCCTTTAAAAGACTCAGGCAGCCCTTAGGTCACTCTACTCCGCTAGGTTGTCAAATTAACTTGTTTTATTACAGGTCAACTATTGCCCACATACTACATTAGACGTTCTAATTAATTTACTGTATGACAGACCACCTGTTACCTATCTACTGCATCAGGTTGTCTCATTAACTAACTGCATTACTTTCCTACAGAAAAATGCAGTTTTATAAACAAAAATAAGCAGGTGACTTTTCTAGAAGTAAAAAAACATAAAGAAGTTGTTTAATTTGTTTTTTTTGTTATTAGACATTAACCAGTAAATGCCAAATGATTTTAATCCTTCCTGGCAAAGGATGATGACATTTATATTATGTGTCCTTTTTATAGTTTCAAACTTTTCTAAGAAATTTGCTTTTCCCCCTGTGGCTCTGTTCACATGTACTTCCAAGCTGGGTTTGTACTGAGCATAGTTCTTTATTAGACATCATTATTGATTTAGCAATGATTCCTGTAATCATCTTGTTGGATTTTCCTGGGAGGGTGTAAATTCTTTAATCAGGTTGGAAGCAGGTATTAGTTTCAAATGATGTTCAGGTGCAGAAAAATTATCTTATTGGAACAATGTTATTGCTGTGCTGCAGAGATCTCATTTCTGGGGGTATCCAGCCTGAGCTGAGGTTTCTAATTTGCACAGTAGAAATAAAGGTCTTATATTATCACTCAAGATTTACAAGAGGGAATCTGAAATCATATTTTTTTCTATTTTATTCCTTTAGAGATATTTTGAAATGACTTATCTCTTTTGTGCCTTTGGTGATTATTTTTTTCATCAGGTATAACATATTTTTAATTTTGTTAAGTATTTTTTGTATCATTTATACTGTTAATAGCTATACAGTATATCACCAATACCATGTTTTTCTTCGATATAGGGAGAAATGAAAAAATCTCTAGATAAATCATGAAATCATGCAACTACAAAATAATCTTTCTGAAAACCTAATTCATATTCTTATTATCACAGTATTTTCCATTAATGTATTACTTAGTCTTATGTAGGGTCTAATTAAATGTATAGATTGGTTATGTAGGGTCTAATTAAATGTATAGATTGGTTTTAAGGTTTGACCATTATAGTTTAACTTTCTTTGCAATAGTTACATGCACACTTCAACACTTGACAGTCCTAACCAACCTTGCCCATTTATTTTTTCCCATACACAATATCGATAACCAAAACCCCAATAAGATCATATGCAACTAACAATAATGGAGCTACTGTGAACAATTTCTAGAAATAACACCTCCATTTTACCAATCTGATCAAACTCACACCACTATTATTTAGTAATATGTCTCTATATGTTCGTCACTAAAAAAAAGAGAATCTCCTTTTTCCTGAATGAAATGGTTAGCTCCCAGAAAGATTCTATAGATGCTATAATAATGGAACCTAAAATACAGAGGTGACAGTGTTACAGCACATTAACTTCAATCTTGACCTTCCAAATCTACAATTAATACTATATACTGGTATCCTCACCCTCCAAGCTACAGTGAACCTAACCTTTGATGTACTAGCCCTTACCTAACCACAATTAAACCAAAACAACAATCTTTTTTACATCACTCTTAAATCTAGGGGCTATCCATACTCCACCTCATTTATTAATCCTATTACCTTGTTTTAGTACTACTAACCTTAACTGCAATCTTTTCCCAGAGCTACTGGCGCTATGGATGCACAGCCAAAAACAAAATACCACTCCTAATACTCAATAGACTCCCGTATTATACTCACTGCAAGCACCCCACTTTAATTACACTTTGCTTACATCAAATATCCTCCTCTGTTAATAAGCCTACCTATAAAATAACCCCACCCCAAGTAGACTCTTTACAAACATCGGAAATAGCGCAAATATTATGAGTTCAAAGTAAAGGTGTTCACTTGAGCACAATTAAATTTAACGCACCTAGGGCGTGATCCGATATACAGCGTAGTTTGCGGCGCAAGCGAGGGAACCCGCGTCGCCCGCAGTTTCAATTCGCATCTCGAGCTATCCAATATACGGCGCCGTCAGTTGCTAACGTGCCGTAAGTCGGATAAACCAGCGATGTCCAGAAATCTGCGCAAGTACAAATTTCCGGCGTCGCCAGTGACTTACGGCACGTTAGAAACTGCCGGCGCCTACAAAACCTGACTAAAGTATGAAATCACCCGCACTGTCTAACACGCCTCCTAAACATAGCCCAACACGTCTAACCCTCTATCCGCTATCCCCCCTCTCTATCCTAACAATAAAATATGTATTAACCCCTAAACCACCGCTCCCAAACACAGCCGCAACCTAATAAAGTTATTAACCCCTAAACCACCGCTCCCGGACCCCCGCCAGCTATATTAAATCTATAACCCCCTAAAGTGAGCCCCTACCCCTCCGCCATCTATATTAAATTATTTAACCCCTAAAATACTAAACTATCCCTACCACTAAACCTAAGTCTAACCCTACAAATAGCCCTGAAAAGGGCTTTTTGCGTGGCATTACCCCAAAGTAAACTGCTCTTTTGCCAGCCCTTAAAAGGGCTTTTGGCGGGGCTTTGTCACAAAGTAATCAGCTCTTTTGCCTACAATCTAAATCCCCCTACACCGCTGCCACCTATAATAAATGTATTAACCCCTAATCTAATCCCCCTACACCGCCGCCAGCTATATTAACCCTAATTATATTAGGGTTAATATAGTTAATATAATTATTATATTATATATATTAACTATATTAACCCTAATTATATTAGGGTTAATATAGTTAATATCGTTATTATAATATATATATATTAAGTATAATAACCCTATCTAACTCTAACATCCCTAACTAAACTCTTATTAAAATAAATCTAATATTAATATTATTAATTAAAATATTCCTATTTAAATCTAAATACTTACCTATAAAATAAACCCTAAGATAGCTACAATATAATTAATAATTACATTGTAGCTATGTTAGGGTTTATATTTATTTTACAGGTAAATTGTTAATTATTATTTTTTTTTCTTTTTTTTTTTTTTAAAACAAGCTTTATTAATCATTAAGACAGAGGTATAAACAGAATCATTGTACATTAGGTAATATTACAAGGATAACAATTGTGGGAGCGCTACGTGCACAACCACATTACAAAAAAAAAATCAAAGTACAGATTGGTGAAGCTTGGAGTTTTAACAATTATTTATTGTTCAAGACTATAAATAGAAAAAGAGTATAAGGTATTCATTCAATGTCTTCCAAGACACTTTGAAAGGAGATAGAGAAGTAGAGAGGGGTAAGAAGGAAGAGAAAAAAATAAAAATAAAAAAAAATACATTTTTGGAGGGGGAACCTGAACTGTAAAGATTTTGGGATAGATGAGTAGATTTCAGGGGAAGAGATATTTGCCACCAGAACTCACGCAGGGGCAGGGGACCAGACGGACATCATTAGTTCGTAGGTCACCATTTGGTTACACTTAAGGTAATGCAATTTTTCTAGAGTTAGTAGCTCTTCGACAGAGGAGCGCCAGTCTGTTATTGTGGGTACCTCTCCAGACTTCCACAGTCTGGGGATGAGTTTCTTTGCACCTGTGAGCATGAGTAGGAGGAGGGAGCGGTTATGTGTAGCTTTGATACTAGGGAGGTGTAGGAACAACAGAGTCTCGGGAGTGTTGGGTATAATTATATTGAGTTTGTCCGACATCTCCCTCACGACCACTTCCCAGAAATTAGAAATTCTGGGGCAGGACCACCAAATGTGTACAATGGAACCCTGATCACCGCATCCCCTCCAACATGTATCGCTAACTGCGGGGAAAAGCTGATGAAGCCTTACGGGGGTGTAATACCATCTGGTCAATAGCTTGAGGTGTATCTCCTGTACTCTAGCTGATACAGATGACCTTTTGGTTAGGTCAAAGGATTTGAGCCAGTCATCCTCATCTATTTCACTACTAAGTTCTTTATTCCAAGCCCTAGTGTAAGTTGGCAACTGTGTGTCTGGTGGTATAAGCAATATTTTGTAAATTTTGGAGATTAGTCTTTTGGGTGTAATGTTTTCGGTACAAAGGGATTCGAAAGGTGTCAGTCTTCTAAGGAAATTACTTTTTTGTTTGTGAGTAAGTAGGAAGTGAGTCAACTGATGGTATCTCAACCAAGAGGAGAAGACAGGGCCACACTGCTCGTGTAATTTTTGTTGTGGGTATAATCTGCCCCCCTCTTGTGCGTAATACAAGATTCCTGTTCTCAACCTATAAGGAGAGCGTGCGCGTCTACTGAGCTCGTAATATGGTAACTCAGGGTTTTCTATGATGGGAAGCATTGGCGAGATTGGAGACGATAGGTGTGTGCACGTCGCCATCAGCCGATCCCATACGACCAGTGTTTCATGTGATATGTGATAGCTTTGTTGGATTTTAGGACGCTTATTTGTAGGGGTCCACGCCAAAGAACCAACGTTATTGAGTTGCAGAATCTGCCCGTCAATTCCAACCCATTTTTTTCCATGGTGTTTTGGGACCATTCGACCAATCTCTGTAGAAAAATGGCCCGTCTATAAGAGGCTAGGTCCGGGAAGCCCAGTCCACCTCTGTCTCTAGGAAGATATAGTGTATTTCTCGGGATTCTCGGCTTTGTGCCTTTCCAGATGAACTGTTCTAGGGTACTCTGAAGGTGGGGCAAAAAGTCCCTCGGTAGGCGGATATGGACTGTCTGCAAAACATATAATATTCGTGGCAAAATATTCATTTTGATAAGACCTATCTTACCCAACCAGGAGAGTGTTTTATTGCTCCAAGATGACAAATCACTAATAATCTCTTTCCGCAGGGTCAGATAATTGTTTTTAAAAATGTCAGAGGGATTAGCGTAGAGATATATACCAAGATATTTCAATTTAGCGGGCGCTATTGTCATTTGGTAGCTATCTGACAGGAGGTCAATATGCTCCGTCGGGGCGTTTATATTGAGAAGCTCTGATTTAGTTAAGTTTAGGTGGAAATTGGATAACGTCCCGTAATCGTTAATCTCCCTTAGGAGTTCAGGTATGGATGTGTCAATGTTCGTAAGTGTGTAGAGAACATCATCGGCATATAAGGCCTGTTTGTGTTCTTCATTCCCGATGTGTACACCTTGGATCTTTGGATTATTTCTGACCCTTTGTGCCAGCGCCTCTATCGAGAGGGGGCGAAAAGCAGAGGGGAAAGGGGGCATCCCTGACGGGTCCCGTTGGAAATGTCAAAGCGGTCCGATAAAATACCATTCACTCTAACACGGGCATTTGGGGCTGAGTATAATGCAAATGTCATGTTGATAAAGGTTGGACCAATGTTCATTGCGGACATGACTCGGCGCAGGAAAATCCAATCTACCCGGTCGAAGGCCTTCTCCGCGTCAGTCGCGAAGAGGGCCAGGGGCACTTTTTTATTTTGGGCAAAATTAATAATTTGGAAAACTTTGTTGGTATTGTCTCTTGCCTCTCTACCGGGCATAAAACCCACCTGATCAGATGAGACAAGGGAAGAAATAAACTTATTGAGGCGATTTGCTAAAATTTTTGCCAATAGCTTAATATCCATGTTCAACAAGGATATTGGTCTAAAATTTGCTGGGGATGTAGGGGGTTTGCCCGGCTTAGGGATAATTGAGATGTGTGCTTCAAGCATCGTGCCCGCCAAGGTAGGCTCTGTTGTCAGACTGTTAAACAGTTGAAGCATCATTGGGGTCAGAATTTTACTGTATGATTTATAGTATTTCAATGAAAAGCCGTCAGGGCCAGGACATTTCCCACCAGGGAAGTCCTTAAGGGCCCTGGAGAGCTCCGCAGCAGTGATATATTCGTCTAAGCTATTCTTTTGGTCAGAGTCTAGCCGTGGAAGCTCCAGGGCTTCCAAGTATTGGTCTATTAGTCGGGTTTTGGCGTCAACTGTAATTGTACTTTCACCCGGGTTAGATTTGTGTGTAATATTATACAATGCTTTGTAGTAGGTGTGGAAAGAATTTGCGATTTGTTTGCTGCTTTTCAATGTTGTGCCGTCAGGGTTTTGGATGCTGTGAATGTATGTTTTAAGCTGCTTTCTACGGGTCGCCATAGCTAGCAATTTCCCTGGTTTGTTGTTTCCCTCATAGTATTGCTGTTTGATCGCCAGAGATTTACGCTGAAAGGACTCTCTTAAGTGGTCTTGGAGTTCCCTTCTAGTGCTCTCTAATTTCTTTTTAGTCTCCATGTCTTGTGGGGTGGTTTTATGTGCTGCTTCAAGTTGAGCGACAGCGTTTAATAAATGAGAGTGTTTTAATCTGAGTTGTTTAGATAGACGGACTTTATGCTTAAGAAATTCTCCCCTAATTACACATTTGTGGGATTCCCAACAGTTAGTTATGGAGGTCTGCGAAGGGTCATTATGCTGTGTGTAATCTTTTAGGGCTTTTTGGATTTCT
Organism: Bombina bombina; assembly: GCF_027579735.1. NCBI lineage: Eukaryota > Metazoa > Chordata > Amphibia > Anura > Bombinatoridae > Bombina > Bombina bombina. The sequence goes on along the minus strand of NC_069504.1, from coordinate 963,428,158 downwards.
GCATATATTATAGGGTTGTCTAGTAATGTATCATCAAGTCTCCAGATGTACGTCGTAGGGGGAATGTCCGGCCATTGAATCACACACGTGACTGGGGCATGATCCGACCAGGTGATCGGGCCTATGGAGCAAGATGTGGCCATGTCAAGTCCAATTGAGTCTGTGAAAAAGTAGTCTATTCTGGAGTACTTGTTGTGTGGGGGGGGAGTTGTACGTGTAATCTCTAGTTGTTGGGTGTAATGACCTCCAGATGTCATGTAAAGCAAGATTTGAGAGTGTTGTTTTGACAAATTTGAGCAGTTTAGTAGGAGTACAATCTAACCCGTTGGATGTATCTATCGATGTCTCCATGGCTATATTAAAATCCCCCGAGAGAAACACTGGTCCTTTCGCAAAGTCCAAAATGAGCCTTGCAATCTTGTGCATGAAAAAGTGTTGCTCTGTGTTCGGGCTGTAAATAGTAACAAGTGTAATTGGGTGTTCATATAACGTTCCCGTTAACAACAGGTATCTGCCCTCCGGGTCTTTTTCTATGTGGGTAATTTTCAATGGGACCGAGTGGTGTATCAATATGCCCACTCCCCCCTTTTTAGATGGGCCTGACGCGAACAGAGCCGTGGGATACTGAACGTTAAACCATCTTGGCTCCCTGCCCCTACGGAAGTGTGTCTCCTGGAAAAACAATATATGGCTATGCAAGCTCCTAAGGGCATTAAGAGCAATAGACCTTTTGCCTGGGTTATTCAGACCCTTGGCATTGATAGTGGTTAGGGTAAGGCCATGAGAGCCGAATCTACTATGTTGATGATTCATCCTGTATGAGGGAAAAAAAAAAAAAATTAGGGAGAGGGGAGAAGAGTGGGGAAGTAGAAGAGTAGGGAATTAGATAAGAGAAGATAGAGATTAAGCAGAACAAGTGTCTTGTGATAAACAGACAGAACACAGAAGGTGTGTTAATGAGTATTTGCGAGAATTCAATAACCTTCTATCAACAAGTAACAGGTAAAATAAACTGGGGTTGTAACCCCCAGGCAAATACAACAATTATAATATAAATTAACTCTTGGTGGCGAGTACGCCACACTTTCAAGAGTTGTCGCGCAAAAGGCTTAGTTTAGGAGAACTAGAGTGGAGGAGGATGTTATAGAGTGGAGTAAGATAATGCTCATAAGGGAAGGGGCAAGTGACAGGGGTGTTAAGTGATAAATAACAAACAACTGTTATGAGCATCTAGCTCACAGCTTTGACATCAGAACATTGTATTGCAACAAGCGGCCGGGGAGGCAACGGGAGGCGACATGGGGGCAAGAAAGGCTGTGTCCCACGGCCTGCAGATGTTGGTTAGTCGGTGAAACACAAAAGACTGCTGAGTTAAATAACATTGCAACAACAAATTGAGTAGTATTATGATTAGATTAACAGGGTGACCTATCGGCCACATGCAAGACCCCTGAATGTTGTGGATGGTCAAAGCTCAGTGTCGACTAATGGGTGTTATGGTACAGTGTGAGGGATCAGTGATACATAAAGAAGAAGATGCACATTGCTCAGCAAATCCCAGTCTCAACCATTAAAATCAGCTAATAGCTTTTCTAAATAACATGCTTACAACAGGCTGAGTAACATTTTTATTGAACTAGTTGCGTAGAAATACTACTAACATTCTTAGGGTAAGTAACACATAACAGTGATATACGTCTAGAGCCTGGCTCTGACCATTGGATATTATGGTGCACCGAATGAGCAGAGGGACATCAAAAATTAATATGGGAGCAAAGGTGAAAATGTCCCTTAGTTCCCTAACATTTGTTAACCAGTGGTACTCTATAGGTTGCCAAGCGAGGCAACATAATAACAACCTACCGTGTAACATTACAAGCAGACTAACGTGGTAACTAAACATTTCGTGTAGTAGGTTACCAGATATTATGAGCAGTCCAATCTCAGTATCAGACCATGGATACTGCAGTCCAGCTTCAAGGTGAAAAAATTAGCATTAAATACATAAAAGTAAAGAAGAGGTTACTCATTACCCTACAATCAACTGCCTAAGACATACAATTCAGCTAGAAGCCTAACTAACTAACTAACAGCCCTGCGAAAGGTTAGGTAATATTGTGATTAAGCTAGCTGGATAAAGAAACTATTATCATTCATAGAGCAAACATTAGCACAAAGTCTCACATATCAAGGGGCCTGGCCGGAAGTCCCAGATGATTCTTCAGGGTCATGGTGCATATCTTCTATCGTAAGGCTGTGAAAGAATGAATGGACATCCTCACCGGCCTTGTATACTGCTGTTTTGTTGTTGTGTGTGGCCACTATGGAAACTGGGAAGCCCCAGCGGTAAGGGACTTTATTTGCCCTCAGTTTGGCTGTGATGTGTCCCATTTCCCTTCTTTTTTGTAGAGTTGTTGGCGATAAGTCCGAGAAAATCTGGAGTTCCTCACCCGCATGTTGTACCGGGTGTTTGATTCGGGCATGCCAGAGAATTTCTTCTTTTTCCTTATAATTAAGGAAAGGACAATTATGTCTCTGGGGGGCGCCTTGGGTGGTGGTTTCGCCCTGAGCGCTCTGTGAGCTTGTTCCAGTATTATCTCTGCAGAGGAGGGCGTGCCTTTAAGAGTGCGGAACAGGCTCTGCAAGTAACCTTCTATAGCAGGGGGGTGTACTGACTCTGAGACCCCTCTGATTCGCAGGTTGTTTCTACGACCTCGATTGTCTAGGTCCTCTAGTTTGTCAGATAATTGTTGTAAGGCCTCAGCTTGATCTTTAATTTCAGTTTCCATTATTTGGGTAGTAGCCAGGGTAGCTGACTGTGTGGTTTCAACTTGTGTAACTCTGGTGTCAAGAGTGTTAATGTCTTTTCTGAGGTCATTGAAGAGGGTGCACATCTCCAATACAGCATTTTTAATGTCCTCCTTTGAGGAGAGATGACGCAGGTCTTCTTTTGTGATGTGTTGCACCGCCTGCATGTCCATGTTCTGCATTGTGCCTCTTTTGTCAGGTTGTTTAACTTCCACTGTGACAGGCGGGGAAGTGCTAATTGTTTCAGCCTGTTTCAGATATTTATTCAGGGTGCGTACAGGTGTTTGTATGTTAGCCTTATTTTGCTTCTTGCAGGGCATCACTCATATAATTCCCTTTTTGTAGTTGAAGATTAAAAGCCTCCCAGAACGCCAACCCACCTCCGGCCTGTGTGATAGGTAGGGCAGCAATAAGTTGAAAACAAGAGGTCAGTTAGGCCAAATGTCATAGGCAGCAGTGTAGCCTGATTCACTATGTGTTTCCAGTTATAAAGGTTAGACCTCTTCAAAAAGAAACCCTTTTATTTATTTACTTTTTAAAAATTGTTTTAATTAATTTTTTTCCTCTTTTCTTCAATTATTTTTAGTGTTTTACTTCTATTCTTATATTGTTTTCCTTTCTTTCCCCTTTCCTCCCTATTTTGTTTAAAAGCTGCCTGAGCTTAGTAAATCACTAGGGAGCTGCAGTAGAGAAATTTCTTCAGGCCCAGAGATGTTAATATGGGGACTTACTTTTGTAAGGAGAGTGTTCACAAGGTGAAGTGAGGGTGTTATCGATATTGCAGGAGTCTGTTTCTAACATATATAATCTAGGAGCATGCCCTCCCTCCACAACGGTTTCCAGATATACTGTTTCTTATGTCCCTCTTACTACTTACAAACTGTTCCCAAGTGTAGAAAAAAGAGAAAAAAAAAAAAAATGGCGCCAGGCAGTTTGATTACGCCAGAGACTGTTCACTCAGTGTCCCTTATGTAAGTATAAGTAATTGCGGGCATTTGATGTTTAAGCAACAGGGGCCAGAGAAATTTGTGAGACCTGCCTCCCAGCGCGGCTCTAAGTAAACCGCCACATGAGCAGCAGGTATTGTGTTTGCCAAGTAGCAGCCCCTGACTCTGCGCGGTAAGAGTTATGCTGACCGGGGCTATTTGCTTACCCTGCTCTTGTCACATGTAGCCAGATTTGCGGGTAGACCTGGAGATGCCGATCCTCCGGTCAGCAGGCTGAGTAGATATGAGTCGGGAGGCAGAGGATGAACACAGGTCCCCGGGGTATCTTGGTGCTAGGGCCTCCACTAACCAGATCATACACGGCAAATCCTGCTCTGTGTATGAAAACAGGAAAGACGCCGCTGCGTTCCTCTCAGCAGTCTCCTGCAGTGTACTTATGAAGCAGGCTGTGTGTTATGGAAGTTTCCTCCTATTTAGTGTGTTATTTTGAAGATAACTAAGCCTTAATATTCTGTTTATTTGCCTGAGGGTTCAGGAGCTCTACAACTACACAGCCATCTTCCTGCGTGGCTTAACTCCGCCCCCCAAATTGTTAATTATTTTAACTAGGTATAATAGCTATTAAATAGTTATTAACTATTTAATAGCTACCTAGTTAAAATAATTACCCAATTACCTGTAAAATAAATCCTAACCTAAGTTACAAATACACCTACACTATCAATAAATTAAATAAACTACAAATATCTATCTAAAAATACAATTAAATAAACTAAACTAAATTACAAAAAATAAAAAAAGATTACAAGATTTTTAAGCTAATTACACCTATTCTAAGCCCACTAATAAAATAATAAAGCCCCCCAAAATAAAAAAAATTCCCTACCCTATTCTAAATTAAAAAAAAGTTCAAAGCTCTTTTACCTTACCAGCCCTTAAAAGGGCCTTTTGTGGGGGCATGCCCCAAAGAAAACTGCTCTTTTGCCTGAAAAAAAAACACAATACCTCCCCTCAACATTACAACCCACCACCCACATACCCCTATTCTAAACCCACCCAAACCCCCCTTAAAAAAACCTAACACTACCCCCCTGAAGATCTCCCTACCTTGTCTTCACACAGCCGGGCCGAACTCTTCATCCGATCCGGGCGATGTCCAATGAAGCAGCAGTGAAGTCTTCTTCCATCCGGGCGATGTTTTCAATCAAGCGGCAGTGAAGTCTTCTTCAATCCGGGCGATGTCTTCAATCAAGCGGCAGTGATGTCTTCTTCCATCAGCCAATCAGATTCAAGTTCAATCTGATTGGCTGATTGGTTCAGCCAATCAGATTGAACTTGAATCTGATTGGCTGATTCAATCAGCCAATCAGATTTTTCTACCTTAATTCCGATTGGCTGATAGAATCCTATCAGCCAATCGGAATTCGACGGACGCCATCTTGGATGACGTAATTTAAAGGTACCTCATTCGTCGTTCAGTCGTCGGCCGGGATGGATGCTCCGCGTCGGAGGAGCGAAGTATGAAGATTGAAGATGCCGCTTGATGGAAGATGCTGCCGGATGGAAGAAGACTTTGCTGCCGCTTGGATAAAGACATCGCCGGGATGAATACTTCTTCTTTGCCGCTTGGATAAAGACATCGCCCGTATCGGATGAGGAGTTCGGCCCGGTGTGGTGAAGACAAGGTAGGGAGATCTTCAGGGGGGTATTGTTAGGTTTATTTAAGGGGGGTTTGGGTGGGTTTAGAATAGGGGTATGTGGGTGGTGGGTTGTAATGTTGGGGGTGGTATTGTGTTTTTTTTTCAGGCAAAAGAGCAGTTTTCTTTGGGGCATGCCCCCACAAAAGGCCCTTTTAAGGGCTGGTAAGGTAAAAGAGCTATGAACTTTTTTTAATTTAGAATAGGGTAGGGAATTTTTTTTATTTTGGGGGGCTTTATTATTTTATTAGGGGGCTTAGAATAGGTGTAATTAGCTTAAAAATCTTGTAATCTTTTTTTTATTTTTTGTAATTTAGTGTTTGTTTTTTTTTGTAATTTAGTTTAGTTTATTTAATTGTATTTTTAGATAGATATTTGTAGTTTATTTAATTTATTGATAGTGTATGTGTATTTGTAACTTAGGTTAGGATTTATTTTACAGGTAATTGGGTAATTATTTTAACTAGGTAGCTATTAAATAGTTAATAACTATTTAATAGCTATTATACCTAGTTAAAATAATTAACAATTTACCTGTAAAATAAATATAAACCTTAACATAGCTACAATGTAATTATTAATTATATTGTAGCTATCTTAGGGTTTATTTTATAGGTAAGTATTTAGATTTAAATAGGAATATTTTAGTTTATAATATGAATTAGATTTATTTAATAAGAATTTAGTTAGGGGTGTTAGATAGAGTTAATATAGTTAATATATATAATGTAATGACTATATTAACTATGATATAATTCGGGTTAATATAGATAATGTA